>NC_056743.1:1537137613-1537237613 GCF_019279795.1 Protopterus annectens | reverse complement strand
GTAATGGAAAGCTACAAATAAAATCTTGAACATTTTCCTTGGTTTTTACTTGGAACCAATAATGTATAATGGGACAAAACTCAATATACCTGTTCTGAAGGACTTCATTCATAATTCTATTTATTGTGTACTTGGGATAATTCCTTTCTAAAAACAATGATTTAAGTTTTTGACTTTCTATAATAAAATTAAAGTCATCACTTATAATCCCGGACAGTCTAAAAAAACTGTCCTCTGACAATATTGATTTTCATAAACTTCTGGTGTTGACTTAAATAATTTAAGTAATTATTTGTAAATGTTTTTTTCTTAAAAATGTTACAATGAAAGCAAAAACTTTGAAGGTATAAGGTAATCTATAACTCTAAAAATTGAATGGTCTTCCCCTTGTTTCCTATAGTGAATTAAAAACAAACTATACTTCTTTACATATCTGTAATAAAATAGTACAATTCTTCAGTCCCCCTCCATGTAAAAAATATCATCAACAAATCAACGATAAAAAGAAATGTATTTGAATCTGTCAATTTTTATTAAAAATTCCATTTCCCAATAACTCAGGATTAAATTGGTGTACACTGTTCCCATCTTAGCTCACATCACAACTACTTGTTTTTGTTGATATTTTATTTAATAAAAAATAAAATTATTGTCAAGTACTGTTTCCAATAAAATACAAAGAGTATTTACTTCTCTATTATTGAAATCAGTGTATTTATTAAAATATTGTCTAATAAATTATATTCCTTTGTCATGCATAATAGTGGTATACAAGAGATTCGATATCCAAAGTGACCAAAAATGTATCTAATAAATTAATTTTGTGTTTATAGAAATCATTAAAAACTCCCAGGAGTGTGTAATTTAATTTGTTTCTATACAATGGGGTTAAGAATTCCATCTAAGTATTCAGAAATAATTTCAATTTTAGTTTTATCTAAAGAAACATTTGGAAGAAAAGGGGAGCTCACTTTAATTTTTATGCAGTTTTGAAATTCTGAACATTTTACATAAACTGGGATGTTCCACTTTCATAAACATCTATAATTCTAAAGATAAAGAAAACCTTGTTCTAATAAGTCCAAAAGACAATAATTATTTTTTTCTAAACCTGTCTAATAATGCCATTTTTGTTATACTTTCATAACATAATTTATTACTTAAATGTTTTTCCATTTTCTCTACATATTTGTCCTGTTCCAAAATAACTATGCCTGTGCCTTTATTGGCTTTCAGAATTCTTAAATTATTGCATTTACTTAATTCATTCAAAGCATGCGTCTCTTCCCTTGTTAAATTGTGCTATTTACTTTGATTTTTATTAGGGAATGGTAGGCAGATATCTTTATCACATACTTTAACAAACGTATCTAAAATAGAATGTAAAATAGGATTGAAAAACATTTTCTTTTTTAACAATTGCCTATTTGGTCCTTTGACCAAATGAACATTATTTAAAATGCACTTTAAATTCGATTTCCTAGTGAGCAATCTAACATCAATCAATATATTTACTAAACTGGCTCTTTGGGCTTGAATAAACATCATGCTCTTACTTAAAACTTGCATGAAGGAAAGTGAACATTTGCTAAAATTAAATACAGGACAACAATTTACATTCAAAAAGTTCAATTTCTCCCACATTTCCTTCCACAGCTTCTTCCTCTTCCCCGGTATGTTTTGCTTCTCCCTCTTCCGTTTCCCCTTTAAGACGATTAAAAATGGGTAATGCTAGTCTGGTTACCATTACCACTTTGGCCATCCTGAAAAATCTTGGTATTCCATTCCCCTAAATTCTGTTCTTAGGGATTATCATTTGTACCTATAAAGACCAACATTATTTCCAGAATTACAGTTAATGTTTAAGGGTGTAAATTCATCTTTGTTAAATAGCATATAATTATAATTATTAATATCACTGTCTGTTCTTGATTTATAATGACCCAAGTTCTTATTATTTATGTTCCCAGTTTTCTTAATAATGAAAGCCAATCCATTATTGTAAAGGTTAGTGTCCCTTGTAAGTTTTTTCTTTTTCTTTTCTAATAGAGATGATACATGCCTTGTAACCTTGATAGCTATACTGCCCCGTAGATGTTTAAGGGAATTAAAGAAAGGGTGCCATTTTATACAGGTGATCTATTCTATTATTTCTTTACTTAAATTGTCCATTTTGTACTTATTGAACTCAATAAATACTTGTAGCACCTGTAACCCAACATCATTACCAGTTTTACAAAGATATTTATAAACTCGACCATTGATTGTAATACTATTATGAAATTTATACACATGTAAACATAGTGGTACAATGTTTAACTGCAAACACCTTTCATAGTAACAGTTGGTCATATTCTGTGTTTTTAAAAGATAACATCCACCTTTCCAACTTGAAAATTAAGGACTTACAGTTTGCAAAGGAAGCCTCAGTCTGGGAAACTGCATTAGAACCAGGTAAAGAGGATAACAAACTAGTCTCACAAAACAGATTAGCATCCTTTTTCAAGATAAATTGTTCAAAGAACTCATGGGAAGTGACATCATCGACCAAGGTGTTCACTGTATCACTGGAATAGGATGCACCACTATCACAGTTCTCGCTCTGCGAATTTATCCTTTGAAATATTTCTAAAGTAGTTTGCTGTTTCCCCACAACATCAGAAACCCTTTGAATGCTTTTAGTCAGTTTGGTTTGAATACTCTATATGGAAACACCAAACAAGTTCTGGCTGTCCATGCCTATGCTAGCTTGACTGTGCTCACCCATTAAATGCAGAAAAATCACAAAAAAATAAAACGAATAATCAATCAGAAGATAAAAACAAATAAACAAAACTTCTGTAAAATGGGCACCACAGAATACCAAGCAGATTGTATTTTAGTGCTGTTGTTCCTTTATTTCAGAACTTCCTCAGAAACACTACCCTGCAACAAACATACTGCTTAAATACCTTTACCAATTCAACATAACCAATCACATAAATTACAATACGTGATGTCACTTCCTTCAGTGGAGCCAATTTAAAATACGTTTGATGTGTAAATTTTCATTAATCCCAGGAAATGTCACCACAGTTAACTGCAATTGTCATTTTAATTTTCTTGCTTCAAGAAGACCATTTATATCACCAATAAAATTTCTAACTTGGTCAAGTACCAAAAATTCAAACTTTCTAAAATCAACACAGTTTAAACTGTGCTTTGCTAAAGCATTTGTCTTGTCTTTATTTTTAATAGACAGGGTGTTCTCCCTGCTTTAACAAAGCACAGTTTAAACTGCCATCAGTCTTTATATATATATATATATATATATATATATATATATATATATATATATATATATATATATACATATATATACACACACACACACACACACACACACATATATATATATATATATATATATATATATATACATATATACACACACACATGTATGTATATATATATATATATATATATATATATATATTTGTGAGTATATGTACACATACAGATTACATATTGATTTATACGAAAACACTTTGCACAGTCACTAAAAGTTGAAGAAAATACACACAACCAGCCAGTACTTCACCAAATCCTTACTTTCTTTATTCCTGTGATCTGGTACCTCGGCAATTCGCCTTCAAGGATCACGCAGGAATAAAGAAAGTAAGGATTTGGTGAAGTACTGGCTGGTTGTGTGTATTTTCTACATATTGATTTAGTTTGTCAAGACTCTGAGCAGTATTTTATAAACCCTGCATGGCTCACTAAAACCACCTATGCAGAAATGTATGCACTCTCTTTTTTACATAATTTTAAATCCCATATTGTACATATTACTTTTAAAGGACAACCGCACCCACAGACTCAAAAAACATGTTTATTTCATCATGGTTTGGTGTTTCCTACATTTTAGCACCACTCTGGAACTATTTAGAGCTTTTTAGATATGTTTATATGTAATTTCTGACTCTGACCACACGTGGTCTGGCATCTTGAAATAATTCTGACTGTTTAGTCTGCCTCTAAGTATCCCAGGATGCATTGTTTGTCTCCAAAAAATTGCATCAGATCTGCCATGTTTTCACTAAAGTTCCTGTCAGTCCACTGATTTTACAGGCATTCACTGCTGTGTTATAGTCACATACGTTTGGTTAAAATTGTATCCTTTTTCAATGACTACTTCAAACACAAGCAGCGCAAATGCTACAGAACAGAATTGAAAAGTGCATTTTATTGCTCTTTCTTCTTAGAAATGCTAACTTGATTTCTTTTGTGAAGGCTGAAATCTAGTTCTTCAAGGTATCTCCCCTCCCTCTTCACACCTACCTTCCCTACCTGTCAAAGAGCTAAGGGTAATTTGACCTATTATTTGCATGTGATTGACAGCTCACAGCAGGTCACCAGACTAATGTACTGTTTTCTTGTCAGCCTTTCCTTCCTTACAGTGGGAGTTTTTTTGTTGCACTCCTCCTGTCAAATTTAGAACCAAGCTCCATAGCACTGGGAATAATCACTGTTTTGCAAAGCATCAAACTCCCACTTATTTATCCTTCCTGTTTGGTTAAATAGCTAACAAATTATGCACTATAAACACAAAATATTTCACAGACTTGCATGACAGGACCCATATGCTTTTCTAAGTGGTAATTTAAAAAAATTACAGTATTGCATACTTCTTGTAATCTGATGTAGTGTTGTCGAGTAACTGCTTCTTATGTAAAAAACATGCAATTAATGTCTACGCATGGTCATTGCAAATTTATGCTCTTAGTTTTTGCAGCTGTTACTTTGCTTTTACCTGTACATTGTCACATATCAGTAGGGCTCTTCAAAAAAGTGAGATTATAGTTTGACATTTTTGCTAGGTTAAGAGTGGGCTGAGCAAGGCAGCTCTGACATCACAATGTGGGAGGACCACTGGCTTTTCTATACAGCATACAAATCAGGTGGGGATTACATCACTTTAGGGGAGGAAATGTCCCGGTAGCTAGAGCAAGAGCTCTGGCAGATGTGACATCATAATTTCAGAGTCAGCTAGAGGTTTTTCTACTTGGTTTTCAAAGTGAAAGTAAAACAGTACGGAAAGGTAGGAAGCCTAACAGGGAAAACAGTTGAGTCGATTAGTTTTAAAGCTGCATGGGTGATTTTTCTAGGCTGTATCAATGAACAGGCACTAAAAGAGACAGCAGGTTGAGCAATCTGCTTTACTATCCCGTTGTTGTCCTTTAAGTGTGTGAGGCCCAACAAAATGTGTTGAATCATCCCATTGATCCCTCCATAGTAATGTCTTTAAAGCCAAGTCATTTAGCATATCATTCTTGACCACTGAACAAACTGTGACCAGGTATAGCAGCACACACGCCATAAATTAATGGCAAATGTGAAATTATCATTGCTGTTTTATAAACTGCCTTCTTCTTTATTTGGTAATGTTTATGTCTGCTTACCATCCTACAAATGCGATTTGCATGGTTGTGCATTTTTGCGTACTGCTCGTAAAAAACAATATAATGAATTGGCAGGAAAGCGCTTGTAGTGTTGTTGGAGGACTTTGGCAGACATGGCAGGAGATGTGAAAGATGGTGCCAACTTCAGGTCATGGAGGTGGTATTTAGAGGAATCAAAAATATTTGTTGCACTCCTTGTGAAGTGCTACAGCTGTAGGCTGCTCTAGGGGGACTGTACCAGGTCTCAGTATAAAGCTAAGGTTTGGAACAGCCTAGCCAAGGTTGCCTCCAGTGCAACTGGCATGGCACGCACTGGGGAGCAATGATGGCACCATTACAATGACCTGAAACAGTACAAGCTGGCAAAATTTGACCTGTTGCTGGACGCGTTTAGAACTGCTGACATCTCATAGTTATGCAATTATACAGATAAAGCAACTTTATATGTTATGGAAATCTATAAATAGCCAAGTCTGGTATGCATAATGCTTTCATGTCTCTTTTTCTCTCCTTTATCTTACAGCTGCACAGGATATTTTTATGAACAGGGAGGCATATGCTGAAAGACTGGAGAGACTCAGCTCAGAGAGGCAAAGGGTATGACTGCAGTACAAATGAACATGATTGTAGTGCATTTATTGGTATTTCATAGATTAGTAGCAACTTAAGCATGCAGATCTTAACCGTAAAAGCAGGCATGCATGCTTTCTTTTGTAACTCTTGGATTATTGTATTAGGCAAGTGTAATACTGTATTCAGTGTAGGCGGGTTTCAGTTCCCATAAGTAACCTGTGCATTCACATTTAGCAAATATCATGTTTAGTTTTTAATTGCAACAATATTGGCTTTAATGCCATGGTGTTAAGTTAGTCTGTAGTGTCTTTAAAAGCATATATGGAATATTTGCATATTCGAAGGATTACTTGTAACAATTCACAATCCTTTTTGGTACTGGGAAAGTTGTAGAGTTAATGTGATAATAATATGATAATAAACATATATGTATTGTAATAAACCATGAATGTGACACATAATGGTTCTAATCATCTTTTTTTTCTTTTTTGTCTCACCCCACCCCTTATCTTTTTCTTTTTTGTTAAATGGAAATACACTGTTATGGTGTCATACTTTTCTGCCAACAAAACTAATGTTCAGCACAGGGAAATAGGCCAACCACTGCAGTTCAACCAGCCATCCCTCCACCGGCTGCCACACCGACACCTAGCACTTCCGGGATGCAACCTGTCAGTACTGTCTCCATAGCCCCTGCACTACCTGGCCCATCTATATCAGGTAGCATTGCTCCAGCTGCTGGTGCATTGGTACCTTCTGGGAGTATCAGTGGAGGTGGTGATTACATCACCCACCAACAGCTGCCAGGGATGGTGAGTAATGTTATAGAAAATGACATTGGTGACCACATCAGCTGAGACATTGCTCATTAGAATGGAAAAGAGACTCCGACATCAAGCAGTTTCAAAGGGAATTGAGGAATGGGACAGTGGTGACAGTTCTGAGACTGAGGACTGGATTATTACTGTTCTCATGCTTGCCAGGCATGTGCCTCCAATCTCCCCTCCCTCTCCCCAATCATGGAGTCCCCTAACCTTTAGTGTCCAAAACCATCTGTGTGTCTGTCTTGTTTGTGTTGTCTGCACCTGCTTCCTTACCTTCCCTACCTACCAGACCCTGTCATTTCTATGTCCCTTTCCCAACATTCCTATCCAAAAAATCCACAAAAAAAGGGCACCTGTCCACACAAAAAAATGCCCCTTCTGTAGCTCTCCACTTCACATATGTATCTTCTCAACACATTTGATTTGGTCCAATTGGCTATACAACATTATTGGATTGTTGGCATCCACATGTACTGTGGTTTTAGTCCAATTTCATCCAGTATTCCTATTACAATGTTGAAGTGGATATCTAGGGTTCTTTCCTAATTCCTTCCTGCAGAATCCTTTACTGCCTCCCTGATGTTCTTCCCCCTGCTTGCACCCCATTTCACCACTTTCCTGTCTGGCCTTATTTTCACACCTTTAATCTGGTCAGAAAATAGAATCACACACCACACACATGGCCAGAAATGGCCCATAATAAAGCTTTCATTTCTTCTCCTCTGCATTTACGCAGAGTTTGGCAACATGCAACAATGCAGAGCAGAAATGAATGGCTTTTCATGTCCTGTGGCAAAACCTAGTGAGTTTTTGCCATCAACCACACCAGTTCTGTTACCTCCATGCAATATTGCTTAAACTTGCTGTGCTTAAGGAGTACAGGTTTAAACCAGAGTAAAGGGGCAACTTTTAAACAGTTACTGTGATAGTTGTTTAACAGCGGTGGTGGTGCTGCGGTAGCATTGTCGCCTCACAGTAAGATACTGTCCAGTTTGATTCTCAGCTAGAGCGTCTTCTGCATGGAGACATGCATGAATGGGCGTACCTTCGTTGAAGGTTGTGCATCAGGGCTGGTAACTCGGCACGTAAAAATCAACTACCAATCATTAGTGGACCGGAGTTCCGCTGTGGCGACCCCTAACTGGGAAAAGCCGAAAGTCACAACAACAACTGTGATAGTTATTTAGACTGCTGAGTGTAACAAAATGCAACTTCCTTTGTGGAGTGTTGGCATAAATCACTTGAGTGAAGATTTTTTTGCCCATAGCTTCAAGGATTCAATTCCAAATGCATTTCTCATTATTTCCTATTGTGTTGTTATATGTGTATGATATGTTTAATCACCCACATATTAACATTTGCTACAGTTATGAGTTCTCATGGAGATATACTGAATACTAACCAAAGATGAGTATCTGAATTGATCTCTGTCCCCACAACTATCACATATTTATCCAACCTTGTTCTGCTTGTCAAAAACCTGTTGTCCCTCTCCTAACCCTCGTATACCCTTATGTCAGCCACTTCATGCTAAACAGCATGGCAACTTAATAATGAGAACAGGCAAAACATGTCCATGAATGTGCCATTAAACAAAACACTGGTAGGTGTATGTTCCTATCTCCTTTTATTCTTCCCTTTACTCCCACTCCTCTTTACTTGTATGTGTGTATCTATTAGGTTGATGTATTGTGTCTGCAGACTGACATGACTCATACTAATGGATAATACAAACATGTTAGCTTGATTCAATAGGTTATCAGTGCACCTGTAGTGTGCAAAGTTTTAAAATCTTCTGTAGGATCCCCTTTGTATCATGTTCAGTTGATGATGGAAGAAATGTTCATCTAATGTGATATTTTAACTGCCCTTACTTTGACAAAGCATACTGCACACACTTTTCAGGATATCTGGCCATACAAAATTAGTTGATATATCTGCTGAGTCATACTAATAATTTAAAAAGATGTACCAGCCCTTGTCATCCCTAGAAAGCTGTACACACAATTAACTTCTGATTTGCAGTGAGGCCTGCAAAACAGCTAATAGTTGTATAACTGTATTGAGGTAGGCATTACTGATAACATTTGTGGACTACACATGCTTTACTGTAGTCATTGATAGTCACATGTGCAGTCCTGATCACATTTAGTTAGCTAATGCCATCCCGACAGCATTTGTAAAATAAAGATAAAGAGAATGATCTGGATTTCTGCCCCGTCTCATTTGTGCTCTGACCAAGAGCTCACAGTTCTTACACACTGCGCCACAGAGAGAGCTAGGCAGTAGGTGCATTTTCAACACTCAGTGCTGTCAAGAGTGCTAACAACCATTTACAACATAAAGTTTCTGATAAAGGTAAACTTTCATACATACATAAAGTTATCAGACAAGAAACTTTTTACAGTGTAGATTCATACTGGAATTATTTCACTTCTATTAAGGGGGACCCACCAAATCAACAAGATAAACAATATATATTGGAATCTGCTTATAGAACTACGTCTTCCATTGTCTGGAGACTTTATACATGGAAATTTTTACATAGATCTTTTTATACACCTTTGATGATGAATAAAATAAATAATAAAGATAATCTATGTAAGAGATGTAATGTAGAAATTAATGCTGACTGGGCTCATATGTTTTATGACTGTATAAAATTGAAAGAATACTGGAAGTCAATTAATGAATTTTTGCAGGCTCTTTTACAGATAATTTCATTATTTCTAAATCTCTTATATTATTCAACTCACCTGTACCTCAAAGTGTTAAAAGGTTAAGCTTCCCTTGTTATGGTCTATTCTAGCAGTGGCTAGGAAAATAATAACTAGAAATTGGATTTCAGATACACCTCCTTCGTTCAATGAATTTAAAAATGTTATGAATATAGTGTGCCATATGGAAATAAACACAATTAGGACTAGAACAAATAGAAAAACATCTTATTTTATTGTATGGGATAATTTACAAAATTTGTTAAAAAAATTTTAATTTCAATAGCATGGTATTTTAGTTTAATTAATTGATCTGATTGTAGTGGATGTCTTTGTAAATACTTTAGTTGTTTTGTTGAATATTATAATAATACCTATTTTTAATTACTTGTATAAAATTGTTATGATATTTCTCTTATATGTTAAAACAATAAACCTGTTTTGAAAAAAAAAAAAGAGTGCTAACAACCTCGCATTGCTGCTTAGCCTGTTTGTGAGAAGGAAGGCTAACCAAATGGCATATTACTATTTTTCTTTAACCTGAGACACACATTTGTTCGGTGATTAACTCTGTGCAGATGGGGAAGGCAACAGCAACAGTTATTTATTATTTCCAATACAAACTATACTATGAACAGCATAGTATCTGTCAGCTATTTCTCCCATAACATATCTTCCAAACTACTTCACAACTTCAAGCTAAATTCTTGAAATGGGAATCACGCATGCTCTAAAACTTTGTCATCATCTGTGCAAATCAGTTTCTTGGCAATGCACCATGTATATAGGTGTTTACCATATCTAACTATGGTTATTGGCCTGTTATTTTTCAGGACACAGAAAGGCATTCATAAACACAAGAGAAGGGCAGGGATGTTTGCTTCAGTGACTACATACTTTATGAGATTCATGTGTGCCCTACAGCAATGCACTTGCAAATGATATATCAGCACTTGGGCCACTGTCAAGGACACTACAGAAATAAAGTGCATAACTGCATTGCTACATTTGGTATGGGTTTATACTGATACTGGACATTGTTCATCCATGATCATATCACACTGATACTGTCAGAAAATTCTATTAATGTGGGCATCACCTATTCTGAATATGAAGAAACATACCTCAACCCTTTCACTACTGCTGTTTCCAAAGTGTGTGTGCGTGTGTGTGTGTGTGTGTGTCTGTGTGTGTGAGTGTTTGAGTGCAAATGTGTTATCTGAACAACATACTGAGAAACAGGTACACATATGTCTCAGTTCTACAACATACATTCATGACAGCTTCTTTCACCTAGGTTACAAGGATATCTTTCATTGTATTTTTGCACATGGAATCACACAATCAAATCTGAAGTCCAGCCTTTGCACACTGGTCTCATAACAGTATATGCTACCTGCAACATTTTGATGATGTCATCCTTTATAAGAGCACTATGACAATGACAAAATCAGCCTTCTGCAATGGCAGAAATGTTAAGTATTTTGTTCTCCTGCTTGAGTAACTAGGTAGGTAGGAGATCAAATCACACAACAGTCAACTTATGTGTGTCTAACTGTGTGCATACATAATCAGAAGAGCATGAGTCTATGTCCTGCTGCCATCACTCAGTTATTATTCAGAAAATCATTTTACAGTGGTTTATGACCATACAGCAATTTCATACAGCCCTCCCAACATCCCCTTCTTACCATACACTGATGATGTTATCCTCTATAAAGTTCACTCTGACGCTTTTAAAGTCAGACTTCTGCCATTAATTAATGTGTTCTCCAGCTTGTGTAACTAAGTAGGTATTAATCTCACAGTGTGTGTGTGTGTGTGTGTGTGTGTGTGTGTGTGTGTGTGTGTGTGTGTGTGTGTGTGTTCAGTTAACTCTCACTCTGGAGACAATTTTAGAGCAGCATGTGAGTGCACAGCTATGTCAGACACTCCTACCAATATCTTCTCACCATACACTGATGATGTCATGTACTATAAGGTGCGCTCTGATAGTGTTAAAGTCAGACTTGTGCTGTGATGCTAGTGTTAAGTACACTGTTCTTTAGCTTGTGTAACTAGGTAGATAGGGGCTCTAATCTCACAGCAGTCAGTGTGTGTGTGTGTGTGTGTGTGTATGTGTGTGTGTGTGTGTGTGTGTGTGTGTGTGTGTGTGTGTGTGTCTGTGTGTGTTCAGTCAACTCTCACTCTGGGGACAATTTAAGAGCAGAATGTGAGTGCACAGCTATGCCAGATACTCCTACCAATATCTTCTTCTCACCATACACTGCTGATGTCATCTACTACAAGGTGCACTCTGATAGTGTTAAACTTAGACTTGTGCTGTGATGCTAGTGTTAAGTACACTGTTCTTTAGCTTGTGTAACTAGGTAGATAGGGGCTATAATCTCAAAGCAGTCAGTGCATGTGCACACGCGCTTGTTTGTGTGTGTGTGTGTGTGTGTGTGTGTGTGTGTGTGTGTGTGTGTGTGTGTGTGTGTGTGTGTGTGTGTGTGTGTGTGTGTGTGTGTGTGTGTGTGTGTGTGTGTCTGTGTGTGTGTGTGTGTGTGTATGTGTGTGTGTGTGTGTGTCTGTCTGTGTGTGTTCAGTCAACTCTCACTCTGGGGACAATTTTAGAACAGCATGTGAGTGCCTAGCTATGTCAGACACTCATACCAACATCTTCTTACCAGCGTACACTGATGATGATATCCTCTATAAAGTGCATGCTGACACTGTGAAAGTCAAACATCTGTGGTGGTGCTAGTTTTACTGTCTGTGTGGTTGGTGGCATATTACAGTCATTGTATGTTATTTTGAATCTCTTTCAATTTGACTTCCACTCAGGAGAACCTTTAAGATAGACCCATTAATCCAACACCCCATTTTTCCCTCTGTTCACATGACATCCTTTCTGCAAAACACTGGAGGATGTCATAATTTTAAAGATGCATACACACGTCATGAAGCAGAGCCCTTGCATGACCCTCTGCAAGCCATCTCCAGACCACTGGATGTGTGACTGCTAATTCTGTCATGGGGTGGTGCACATGTTACATATGGACATAGGCAATATGTAATACAATCAAACACATACACACATACGCACATACTCTCATGTCTTCCATCATACAGATATAGTTATTTTGTTTTAAATGGTATAATAATGGCTAGTATTTTATATGACATTAATCATTAGCCTAGAAATGTCCTATGACCATGTGAACATTGCAAATGTCAATGTTGCTGTCATCCACATGTGCTATGTTGAGATGTGGATGTACAGTAGCCCAACAACAGTGTATTCCAATCTGTGATTTGAGGTAATGTATTGATGGGTGAAGCTGATAGTTGATTACATGTCCCTTCCATAACAGCTGTAGTAATATGGTTCCTGAGGACTGTTGACATTAGATGATGCTATGTATGCTGTTGTCTTAGTAAGGCATGTATTTTTGTAGTAAACTATATCAACATGCTACAGTTTTCATTCAGCCATTACAGTGACACTTGCAGTATGGCATAGTTGTGCATGTATATACCTACTATCATGAAATGTTATGTGACATACAGCAATATTACATCATACTGATTACATGGCCACATAAGCCTTGTTTCATCCACATGTAATGCTGTAACTTACACAAACATATAACAAGTTCAAATTCACTTGCAATCTTGGGGAATTCATTGTATGCACAATTGTATTAATATTCACAAGGATTATTTAGGTGTTCCCTAGTAGTACTGTGTGACTATCAGCGTTTTGTGTCATTAACTATTTTGCAAGAACCATATAATTTGTAAAGTGTCCATATATGGTATTAGAGCCTTCACACACATTTACAATGATAAACATATAGGCATATGATGTGCAATCAATGGAATGACATGAAATAGGTAGAGTTGTATGACTGTGTTAGCATTTCCACTGTGTGGCATGTGATGAAAACCCAAAGTTACATTGGGAGTTATTATCACAAATCATCTACTAAGTACAAAATTGTAAGGGGAATAAACAGTTATGAGTAAAGCTGTTTGTGGATAGCATCACCCATACTTAATTGGAGGAAATAGACAATCTGTTAGCTAATAGATTTGGATCAAACTTCACCACTGTGTCCACAATGGTCATCACCCAAATTGTACCCACAAACATTACTCAGCTTATTTTTGCAAGAGAACAGCTCATTTATACACTCTCTAAGTGTAAAAACATGACATTAGTGGACTCTGACAATATTCCAGGTTGCCTTTTCAATAACTGAATACCCAACCTGGCAGACACAGTTGGATCCCTACTTAACCACAGCTTCCAGACAGTTTATATTCTGGCAGAATGGTGGACAGCAACAGTCATTCATCTGAACAAGGGGGCACCATCACCCAAGACAGGGAATTATAGACCTATAAGCCTGACTAGCCTCATGTGTAATGCAATGGAAAGAATCTTCAGGGCCCTTATCAAGAAGGACATAGGTAATTTCCTGACTGTGTACTCAACACATTTTTGATTTGTTTAAGCTAGATCATGTCTGTCATATCTGGTTGACTTCTTCAAGAAGGTCATCAAGGTCATGGATTATGGAAAGACTGTGCATCCCACCTAACTTGACATGGCCAAGGCATTTGGCACAATTCCACACTCAGGTATTAATAGCCACAGCAATTTACCACTAGGCCATCTAACCTGCAGATAAAAATTAATCAGCCCTTGCAAGTCTTGAACTCAGGCCCCTGCACATCATAGCCAGGTATTTCAAATAAACTGTTTCAACTGGGCATAAACCAGTATGTCACCAAGTGGGTAGCCAAATGGCAAATGGACAGGACACATACTGTCAAAGTGTGTGAATTGACCTCTAGCAAGAGGCCAGTGACCAGGGCCATAACACAGGTTTCTGTACTAGGCCCTTTCCTTTTCAGTATTTAATTCTCAGAAGTCAGATTAGACAGCTTTTGTATGACCAACTTTGCAGATGACTGCAAATTGTGAACAATCTTTGAATCCATGAACAATATTGATATACAGCAGAAAGTATTAACACACACATGATTGTTACCAGAGCCATGGAGACACACTAAATAGCCAAAAATCATAATTATTCCCTTTTTGAAATGCCCAAGCTAATTACAATATAGACAGCACACCCCTAAGAGTAGACCCAGTGATACATGATCTGGGTACTCAGGTAGATAATTATCAGAATTTCAACTACCATGTGTCCACAGTGGCAACACATCCATTCTGTGTGGCACAGCTCATAAGTATGGGCATGCCATCAATATCAAAGGATGATGTAATTCCATTGTACTCAGCCCTCAACACACCGACAATTGAGTACAATACATGCTTTTGCATGTACCTCAAAGCGCATCTGCAAAAGCTGTAATAACCACAGAGTGTTCGCACAATAAAGATACAGGGTGTAGAAAAAAAGTCCTGTGCAGAAAGACTGAAAGCACTATCACTGTATTTGGTCTACTACAGACTATTAAGGGTCAATCTTTGTCTGGCCTACAGGGCAGTCTCCAGTCTGGCCATGATGATAATGTTTCACATTGGTAAAGCAAACTGCATGATGGTTACTCATTCCAAGGATGTTAACCTAGCCTGTGACATAATAAATCATGTTGGAGAGATAGATGCCACTCTCAGACACTACCCATTCCTTTGAACATGCTTATCATTCACATAAAGCAAAGGCCTTCCCTGACCCTCTTCAACTGCAACCTAGATCAATGGATGGCTAATCATAATTGCATCATGGTGTTGTGCCCGTGTCCCTCATGGATAGAGGCAGTTGTTCTTAGATAACATAGCATAGGCTTATACCTGTGAGAACGTCATTCACCTAGCTATTGAAAATTGTGAAACTCATGTTAAATATGGCTAGGTGTTTATGGGATCTTGGAACATTAGCCTAGTACTGTCCTATGAACTTGTGAACGTATGAAGTCCAATTGTATCCTAGGTACAGCTACAGTGTGACTGTACAGCATCATGGACATAACAGTACATCTCATCAGTATTACCACTTGATATTTTGTATGAGCACATATGCATGTATGTCAGGATTTCATGGCAGTACAACATCTTCAATGTCAATGTCAGTGGGAGAGTGATTGTGTGGCATGTGTCTTGTGGTTTGACATGTGCTTATTGTGTATGCTACATGTATTGTATGGCATGTGAACAATATCACAGTGACAGCTTCCTCAATTATTGATGCTACACTTTGAACTGCTGTAGTTTCTATACACATGGGCATAGTTGATGCATTGGCGTCAGTCACACATACTGCTGTACCATTCATCATAAAGGATTACTTAATTCACACACCAACTGCAGATGATTCAGACAATACTCATTTTTATTACATATGGCAAATGCATGCAATACACAGCTATGTGTAGAGTAACTACTCAGAATATGTGATGTGGCTTATGTGTCATGCAAACCTCTCAACTGACCAAGACTGCACCTGATTTCAACTACCAGTTTAACACTGTTCCTCTTAAGCAATCCAAAAAATTGTCATTTTTGGGGAAGGGGTGGTGAATTCCCCTTATAAAATACTGACAATCAGTACAGTTGTACATGTCTGTTACTACAGAACATGTATAATAACTTACACTCACATGTCCGTTCAGTGTCACAGATTAACAGTGGTAATATTTTAGAACTGGTCCTAATTCTGCCTGCTTCTGTCTACAGTTGTATATGAGTCTGTTGCTATGTGCTCATGATTGGTTGAGAGGTATGTTGACATATCAGTCATATTCAAGCAAGTCATTCTGCAGATCTTCACAAATATGCTCATATCCTCTATTGTATATACCGTCCTTGCTAAATGTCCTATCCAGAGACCAAGTCAGTGATGTTTATATCACAACCATCCTTCTCCACTGACATGTAACTTTGTGTGACCTTCAGATACCTACACTATCATTTGTAATGATAGAATTATGTTCACACAGGAGGTGTAAACAGCTGTACATACTGTGCTATCTGCATATGTGCTTAATGTTATGCTATGATTTTTCTTGAAAGTGCACATACCTTGACATATCCTATCTTGGGTACACTGCCATATTTAACATGACCTCTTCCTCTTTCTTCATTGCTATCATTCATGTCTGTGCCCATTGTCATCAGCACACTTTTCCTGCCTAATGTATGTTTCATTGTATTTGCCCTTGTTGTTCACCACCACCATCTATTATGTCATTCTTTAAATAATTGTTGCTGCGTAAATTGCACCGAGTACACTTTTGTGTTGATGCTGCTGTTATTGCAGTATTTTAATGATCACTGTGGCTGTCAGTGCAACCTCGCTGAGCAGGTTTGCCTGTAGGAAAACTTGCATGCAACTTCTTTCTACATTCATGCTGCTCTGCACAGCTTCCTAGCTGGCAACACTGGCCATGAAATGTTGCTTGTATTTGTGTAAGTGGAACACGCAGTGTGCATATGTGATTAGTGCTTCTGCTCATCACTCTACCATGTAAACTCTGTGTAGGCTTCATGCAAAGTCTACACAGAGTTTATTGAATCCCCAGGTCTGTCCTTATGTGTAGCCCATCTCTGGCACTTTCGGTTTCCCCTCCCCCATTTTCATACACACACATTCACACTTGTTTTTTTTTTTTGTAGGTTGTCTTGCTACTAAGCCTGAGATCAATTTGCTCTTGCCCCTTTTCTCAAATACTTCCTAGACTCACATGCAGCTAAGTCCTAATTACACCTCTGCTCTGGGCAGCAGAGTTCTTTTTTGGGTTCTGATAACCACTACACTCCTGCCTCTCCCATCACAGCATTTTACACAGAGATTAATCTCACTACCATTTGTTTTATTATGTATTATAATAATGTAACAAATGCTAGGACTAGATGCTTACATTGTTATATGACAGGTAAGCACTCTGATCAACAGCCAGATACACAGTGACTTTGTACTTAATTTGATAAAGAGTAAGCAGCACCAGTCACAATAAAAATACAGACTATGTATGTATCACTATTCCAATCATAGGATCATAGGAAGTTACTAGGCTATTGGCCCTGAGGCCCTTAAAAGCCTAGCCAAGAATTTAGCCGATATTCTGACAAGTCAGCACCCAATGCCCCTGTCCAGCAGGGACACAGGTGGAATCCCAGAGGTGTATTTTCTGTTTCCCATCCAGTTATCCAGGTTGCGCTTAAAAAGGGATGATGAGGTACTCTGCTTGACGTGGAGAGAGTGTCTGTTCCACAGAAGGGGGAGCCTCTGGGACACAAATCTGTCCTGCCAACAAGTCCTACTGATGTCACAGACCAGGTTGAGGTTGCGCATGCAGGTTACTCAAGTGGAGCTTGATTTGCGGATATGCAGCAGTCCCATCAAGGCGGGGTCTGAGATTAATCTGCATGCCAGACTGAGTTCACCTCTGAGGAGTCTGTATGAGACTGAGTAGAGGGACAGGGCTTTGCGCCTGTCTGTGTTGGGTAGATGTTTGAGGCCCTGGATTCTCCTGGTGAGGAACCTCTGTGGTCTGTCCAGCTGGTGCATGTGCTCTGTGAGGTACATGCCGAAAGGGGCATTGTACTCAATAATGGTCTTATAAGGGAAGAATACAGGGATGTTATGACCTCCTTGTCCCTGGATGAGATACCCCTCCTAATGAGGTGGGCCATATATAAAGCCTTCCGTACAACAGAAGCAATATGGTTGTCAAAAGTCAGGTTGTTATCAACCTGAGAGCCCAAGTCCCTCACGACTGACTGCATGTTTAGGACCTTGTTATCAATGTGATAATTTGTGGGGACGTCACTCTCCCCAAAGGGGATGATGATGCATTTTTTGGCATTCAGTTTGAGGCTATGTTTCTGGCACCAATCATTTCTTTGGATGAGACCTTCTTGGAGGATGTCCACATCACTAGGGGAACTGATGACAGTGCCCAGCTTGCAGTCATCTGCAAACTTGGCCAGCCATAGCCCACTGGTTTTGGCCTGCACCTCAGAAAAGTATAACCCAAACAACAGAGGCAACAAAACCAATCCCTGGTGTATGCCGCCTGATACAGGTCTACTGCTTGAGGTGGCATCCCCTATTTTGGCTAGGTGGGTTCGATCAGTGAGCCAGTTTGCTACTTATCTGGTTACATACGGATAGATTCCTAGTTGAGAGAGTTTATGTATTATACCTGAGTGGGGAATAGTATCAAAGGCTTTGGCCAGGTCAAGGTAGGTGGTGTGCACTGTCTTCCCTTCAACCATGGCTTTGGTAACTATCTCAAAGAAGTCGACCAAATTTAACAGGCATGACCTCCCCCTGACAAAACCAACCTGTGTGGGATCGAGTATTTGAAGGTTGCCAATGTGCATGCTAATGAGATCCATGATAATCCATTCCTTGTCCTTACAGATCAGACTTGTTAGGCTGATGAGTCTATAATTTCCTTGATCGGTGGACTCTCCAACTTTGTGCAAAGGGGTGACAGTGACTGTCCTCCACTCAGCTGGGATGAAGCCGGTACTTAGCCTTTGGTTGAATAGAATGCCTAATGGTGCTGCAAGCTCATGCCTGAGTTTATGCAGGATGTAGCCTGGTATATTATCGGGTCCCATGGAGGCTATATTTTATGCCTTTGAGAGGGCAGTGATGACTTTCTCCCTAGAGATAAGGGGAAAGGGGGGAGGTGTTGGGGATGTCCTGATTTACTGATGGGAGGACAGAGGGGTAAAGTTTTCTCTGAACCTGTCTGCCAGCAGGTTGGCTATATTTATGGCGTTTGTGTATGTGGTGTCCTTGACCACTAGTTCTGAGCAGATCTGAGTGCTTCCTTTGAGATTGAGGACATATGTGAAGAAGGCCTTATGATTGTCTTTAGTAGATGTGGCCAGTTTAGACTCGAAGTTTGCTTTGGAGGATTTCACTAGTGCTCTTATTTGCTTGTTCAGGCTAAGGCAAGATTACTTCCAATTAGGCACCTGCTCCTTCTTGGTCCTGGATGACAATTTTTTCCTTTTATTATATAGTTTATTTATTTTAGATGTCCACCAGTCAGGTTTACTCTTCCTTGAGGAGGATGATCTTGTCCTGTTGGGTATTCCTGATTCCATGCAGCTATATAAGTGCTTGTATAGTACTTTGGTGTAGGTTTGGACATTTGTGCCAGCTCCTACAGAGAGGGCTGTAAAGTTGTTTATACCTTCCCTCAGGAGGTCGTAATCAGCTTTGGATAAGTTTTTTTGTTTGACCCTAGCTGGGGGGGGGGGGTCAGGGGAGATGGTGACTTCAAAAGTGACTGCTTTGTAGTCAGATCTTACAAGAGAGGATGACACTGTAATGATGCTGCAGTTGTTACTCATGTTGGTTAATACCAAGTTCAGGATATTATCACCTCTTGTGGGGGTGTCGACCAGCTGGTCCAAGGCATTTGCATTGACGAAATCAAGGAATTTATGGGCATTTGTGTTTTGGCATGAGTAGTTCTTCTACTCTATGGTTGGATAAAGTCGCCCAGGATCAGGGTAAAGGGTTGAATCTTGATAGATTCAAAGAGGTTCAGATAGGTGGAGTGGACATCTTGAGTCAAAGTTGGGGGCCTATAGCTAGCTATGATTTAAATAGGGGTCTTGTCAATGGTTAACTGCATATGGAGTGTCTCCTGTGCGTCATACAGTTTGACCAGCCTGGGTGCGTCATACAGTTTGACCAGCCTGGAGGTGTGTATGTCTTTAATATATATTGAAACTCCACCTCCTTTTGCTTTACTGCCCATGGCTTGAGGTCTGAATGTATATAGGATGAGTAACCTGGTATGGCTGGGGGTGCTCTCCGCAGCTTTGAATTGGGTTTCTGTGACTGCAAAAATGTCAGCATCTTTCAGGGTTAAAAATGCTTGCAATGAGTGCAGTTTCATGTTTAGACTCCTAGCTTTTAGCAGCATGATCTTTAATTTGCATTTTGATGACATTTTCATGTTGGTAGTTTTCATCTTATGGCATTGCCTATAAAAGGCCCTATGGGTGAGGCAAGAGCCTTTGCCAGAAGCCTGAGGCCCAAGGGAGACAGATGCAGGCCATCTCTGGCAAAGCATTGTGGTCTGTCGATCATGTCTTCCCAGGCTGTCAGCTATTGGATCCTTTTGGAATGACGCTAGAAACTAAGCAAATTGTTGAAGTCAATCATTTTCTGTTTGTATTGAGGCATCATTCTGGTTGATGGTAGAATGCTGATTAAGGCTAGGGAAATACCTGCCTGGGACACATATTCAGCGAACTCAGTCATGTCTCTCTTCATATAGTCCAGGGAGGTACATCTCAAGTCATTCACGCCAACATGGATTTTGCCATTGAATGAGATCTGTTTAACTACTCTTCAATTAACACCTTAATTGTAATTTACATGGCTTTTTATAAGAAGAATAGAAAATTATATATTACTTGTTACTTATATCTCAGGTCTGATGAAGCTCTGACAAAGGCGAATGCACTCATCTCTTCTTTTTACCTAATAAACCATGGTTTAAACAAGCAATACCGGCTTGAATCCTGTTTTCTTATTTTCAATAAGAATGCAAAGTGATGTTTGGCATAGATCTTACATTAGAAATTATGACACAGTCTGTTTTAGTAATTCATATGCTGGTATCATTCCTGTTCAACTAATTTCCATTTTTTTTGTTATATATATATATATATATATATATATATATATATATATATATATATATATATATATATATGTATATACATACACATATATACATACACATGCCTGTACATGGATTCACTTCTGATGCTTGAAATACTGGAATATTGAATTTCAGTGTCTTGAGACCAGAAGAACGAAACTCCACAACCACAAAAACCCAAAACACTGATACTGAAAACACCAAACCCTCCCCCAACATTGAAATAAACAAAACAAAAGAAAAATTAAAAAACAAAACACACCACTCTACATCTAAGCAGGGGGCAAGCACCCCTGCACCCCTCACACCCCCCCTACTTAAATATACCAACTCTGAGGTCACACTAACACAAAAACAGCAACACACCTACCTCTATGAGCCCTACACTCCCATTACACATACACCACATGTGTAAAACAATCACCACATGCAACACCTTTACACACACACCCTCACCCTCCTACCCTAACCTGCACCTACAACATCCAAAAATATAACAAAAACACATCCCTACCCTAAACCCTTAACTACTACACACTTACCTACATCTCCAAACATAAAAGCACACCGACCAGCATCTTCAACACTCACACACCACTAAGTCTTAAAGACATAGAACACTTTACATACACCTGCAAATTCGACATTCTCAGATTCGACAAAGTGCAGTTTTGACAAGCTGCACTTTTGTTCTTCTGATCTCGAGATACTGAAATTCGATATTTCAGTATTTCGAGCATCAGAAGTGAACCCCTATATGTACATGTACCTATATGTGTGTGTGTGTGTGTGTGTGTGTGTGTGTGTGTGTGTGTGTGTGTGTGTGTGTGTGTGTGTGTGTGAACATATGGGTAACACTTTTTGGGATCATGTATGTGCCATAGCTAAAGCTAGCAGAATTTTACCCTATTTTCCACTCCAAATCTCCTAAGCAAGAAACAAGGACATCAATAAGGTGCATATACGGTGGATGCTGTGACTGAACATGACACAATATTTTCAGACATATAAGCACTGTATGCCTTTAAATGCCTTCATTTTCCGGAGAAATAATATACAATGTAAGGAATGTGTTTTCCATTGCAAAACTTTGTAAAGTAAATGTCTGTATGAGTATAATATTCAGAATAACTTGACACAGTACAACTTCAGCTAAAATACACATGACATGTAAATTATGTTTGCTTTGTTGTTTTAATGTTAGAAGGAGAATAAATGACAGTTTGTTAAACTGATCAGTCATGGATATTTTATTCAGACAAGAGAGAGAGAATAAATTAGGATAGAGGATGACATGGACTGCATCATCTGTGGCCTGTGTGTAAGGGGATACTTGACTTACACTCTTAGTAACATATTATTCTGATGGTAGATAAAGAGAGCTTGCTCCATCTGGGTTTTTGTTTTCCCAGCCTTATGATAGTACGTCAGCATCAAGAAACAATAATGTCTAGTTATTATTAGTGATATCTCTTCTCATGCATGTCACTGTTTGTTATCTTTGCTGCTTTGACTCACTGTATTTTGTCTGACTGGTGAGTAAATAAGACAGAAACACAGAATGGATGTTGCAGCCTCAATGAGGTATATATTTAAACTGCTCTGAAATTCAGTCTGATAAGGGAAGTATGCCACACAATATGCAACTTCCTGTTACTAGCTTATTAGCATTTAAAGCTATAGGTCCCATATGCAATATCCCCTTTTAAAGCTATACATACAGAGGATTATGACTGGGTATCCAGGATTGTTGCCACCTATCTGTCAAAGAGATACACTTTTTTATAAGTAAACAGAGATAATCCAGATAGCTTGAACCAGGTCTGGTATCCCACCTGTGACCCAGAGGGTGACAGGACTAACAGGAAACAGAGTACAAAGGAATAGTCCTGATAAAATCACTTTAGCTAGCAGATCTAGGTGACTGTCTCTCTGATGCCATCCATGTGGGAGGAATAAAGATACCTTGTTGAAGTTTAAAGTAGTTTTTTCAGTTAAGTAGGTAGATGGGTGAGTGTTCTTGTAATACATTATATTCAACAAGAGCATTATGTAATATGACTAGTTTAATGGTAGGAGCATTTGGTTTTTCAGTTTAAGAAGTGCAGTGATATCCTTTCTGATGGTAGACAGATTGAAAATTTCACTGAGGTATGGGGGTTACAGTCAGAGTCAGTGAGGTAGAAATTATTGAGAAGGCATGTCTGGTGAATTGGTGGTATACCTTGAAGTTGAGTGAGCTAGAACAGTTTGTGATAGGTGATGTAAGTTGTCTGAGGTTGTTTTTTCATGGAATTTTACTGAAAGTGGAGTGAAACATTTCAAGTGAATTATTTTAAAGAGCTGAGTTATTGGTAGTAGACTTGCTCTTTGTTGTTGGAGGGTGATGCAATAATGGAAGGCAGTTCTGTAGTTCTACTAATATGATTCCTTTCCTGATGGCTGCCCTGGCAGAACCAAAGAGAAAATGGGAGATTTTTTAAGACCAGAAAAGCAACAAGTTTATTTTTACTCTGCTTTTTTCATAACAATGTGGGTGTAGAAGTTTAGTGACTGATCAAGCCAGAAGCCTTAATATTTGAAGGAGGCTGTGGTTTCAATCATGTCAAAAATAATAAGATTCTTTGGGCTTTAAACAGTGTTTGTGAGGTCCCAAAGGAAATTATTTTGATTTTAGATGGGTTAATGAGAATATTGTGCTTGATTAACAAGCTTTGAAGTTGAAACCCGAAAGTATGTAAATGTACACATTTTGGGGTTTACATCATCTATCTTTATCTTCTGAAAATGTGACTCAACAGTAAGAAAAAGGTAATACTTTCTTTTAATCACTTAATTAAGATCTTATTGATCTGTACAAATACACATACTGTCTTTATAACAGTGACCATATTGTTGGCCATTTTGTTGGCCCTGGGTCTTCCATTCAGCCATTGTTAAACTTTGGTTCAGAGAGCTGTTAGTACTTTTCTAGGAACATCTACCATTGGCATGGCATCAGGATCTATTCATATGTGATATTCACTTGGCCAGCTCCTTACGCATGTAAACAAATCATTACAGCCATGTGGGATATCACTGCTATGATTTTACATAGTATCCAAAATGTCTGTGGCTTTATGAATTTTGCAGGTGTTATTTAATTTCACAGTATGGATTTACTTCAACATTTCTAGTTTCACCCAAGAGACATAATCCAAAATATTAGGCAAGGTTGATTGTTTAAATGCAATAGTTTGAAAAAGAATCTTGTAATTTTTATTTTGAAATTCACATCAGCATTTTCTTACCAAGTGGTACCACCCAGTGGCCAAAATCAGTTAACAATATGTCATTATTTGTTATTATTATACGTGACTCTAAACAAATTTAACTCACTTTTCTTGAAAAACCTCAATGGTTCCAACTAGAACAAAAATAAGAGAGAATAACCATAATCCTTGATTATCCACTCAAAACAGGGACCTAATGTATGAAAGAGATAGGGCTTTGAAAGAATGGTAAAAATACAGCGCTTTAAAAGAACTATGTAACAGTACTAAAAGATTATTGCAGACAAGAAAATCTACTTCAGTAACCCCTTACTAAATCAGTCTTCCAACCCTAAAAAGTTCTAGTCTTCTATTAATAAAATACTCCACCGTGGAACATACAGCACTCCTAATCCTGCCTCAAATAAAAACTCCCTCCGAAATAGCTGCTCAGTTTAACACACATTTTATAGAAAGCATTAAAGCCCTTAATAAAGATTTCCTCCCAACAATCCTGACATGCCCTCTATCCAGACAGCAAACACCCCCTATTTCACCCTAAAACCCATCCCAACCTCCTACATCAAATTGCTTCTTCTTACACTGAAACATTGTTCTAGTTCAGTAGATGATCTCCAAGTAGAATCCCTCAAGCTGGCTCTCAGTTCCATAGCCTATACTGTGTTTCTTCTAATTAACAGATCTATCAAGAAGTCATACATTCCTTCTCTATGGAAATAATTCTTCATTATCCACCTTCATAATGGACTCTCCTCTGATATAACCAGTTTTTGACCTATTGCCATAGTATCCCCTATACCAAAAAATCTGGAGAAGTATATTCACAAGCAAATTCTTCAACATATTATTGAGGAAAAGCTACTGACCTCCACACAACATGGTTTTAGACCCACCCATAGCACTACCATGCACGGTCTTATTAGCTTTCACAGATACTACTAACAAAGCCAGAAATGAAGGCAAACTTGTTTCCTCTATATTCCTTGATCTTTCTAAAGCTTTTGATCTATTCTCTCACCAAAACTCCTCTACCAACTGTCTTCTCCAGGCTATCACAACCTACACTAACTACTTAACTGATAGATACCAGTCTGTTAAATAGCTCTCTGCTTTTTCTTCCTTCTCTCCTTCCTGGCAATACTGGTGTGCCACATGGCTCCATTCTTGGCCTTCTACTCTTTAGTATATTTAATATATTCACTAGCAATTTGCATAAATCCTCTCAGCAAGCTTCCCTCATGTAATACTTTGATGATTCTACCCTAATATGCATTTCTGACAACCTAATACAGCTTCAGAGAATTAATCAAGGAGGCTTTAACTCTGTTAAAAGTTGGCTACACAAAAAATCATCTGCTACTAAATCCCAAAAAACTAAATTACTTCTCTTTTTTTCCAAAATCATATTTTCATAAAAAAATACTTTAACATTTCTTCCTTAAATAATACCATGATTGAAGTTACCCTACCTACAAAACTACTTGACATGGCAATCAATGACAATCTTAAACTTGATTTACATATCCACAACAGCATCAAGAAAACCCATCAAAAACTAGGCACCCTACAATTCTTCACATACTCTCTCAAGGTAACTCTAGCTACCACTTACCTCTTACCCTGTCTCCTATATTGAAGCCCCTATCATGACCAACCTACAAGCCTCACATAGTTCTAAGCTTGAACAGTGCTATAATAAAGTTGCCAGATTCGCTTGCAACAAAATGTATAGTACTCACTACTGTTTTGCACTAAACACACAACCGTCTTGAGCTTTCTCATCACCTATCGTATACGCAGCTCACTTTAACCCACAAAATATGTCATACCTCATCCACTTACCCAACAACTAACTCCTACTACAATACTATCTTCCAAATTGTTCCATTTGGTGAAATACTAAGCAACTGCTTACCATCTACAAAACACAAAGGGATGCTGGGATCAGTCTCTATTCTAGTATTGTAGCTAGCACTTAGGATACATTTTCTACCAGAATCAGGTCTATCACACACCTTCATCTGTTCAAACCATTACTATAAAATTTATTCTCTGCCTCCTGGCTTTCTCCCTGCTCCTCATCTGGGACATAGGTCTTTAACACCCTTCATCACCTTTCTTACATCTCCCTTTAAAGCACTAAATCACTTAACCTACCTATAGCATTCTAATACCTATTTTATTGTATTTCTCAAACTATTATATCTACTTCTAATTAGCACAACCAAATTCCTATTCCATCACTACTTCTCTGTTAACACATAAACTTGCTTATCTCCTCTCATACACCACTCTGTTGTATTTCTTAAATTACTCCTGCCTATCTTATTCACAACTCTTCTACCTGTAAAGTCTCAGTATAAGGCTTGTAAAGTTAATGTTTGTGAATATCATTTCAAATGTTATTATACTGACTGTTATGCTATATATTCACTGAAACTACATTGTAGAATTTGTTACTGTAAATATTGATTGCATTAAATATGAAACCTTGGAGCTTTTCTGCCTGGGTCTCTGATGAAAAAGCATGCTTGTGCCCAGTTGGACTTTCCTGGTAAGCAAATGTCAGTCAATCACTCACTCACTCAGTCAATCAATAAATCATTTTCTAGTTTTAGCTGTTCAAAATCATTTATTTTCTGAAAAGAAGATAGCATCTAGTTGAGTGGGAGTGTCTGTTGTATCCTCCACTCATTTTATTACTTCTTTATCTTTTTTCAGTGGTATTTCAGTAAAGTCTTTTTATCACTTGTTATATTGCAAAGGCCTTCATTTGTTGGCTTAATGTTGTAAGTTCATTCCACCAAAGCTTTCCTAAGTGACATAAATTGAAACTTGGAACAAAAAGCATGCTGCCACAATATTTTATATTACACTTTGGCCTATTAAGATTATTAGTCTCAAAGAAGTCTTTGTTATATGGGGCAAAAGTACTAAATTTATTTTATTTTTATTTTACATTTGATAACCGGGAATGTCCGACTGGACACACATCCATTTTCAGCGGAGGCCCGGGGAGACAAGCTCCAATAGCATGTCATAAAGAAATTACACAAGAATATCATACAGAGATATAGGTTCCATAGAAACATAAGTTATATATAGATTAACAATTCCTTTAGTAAAGTCAGCATGCAGCATTTTAGTAGTAGGGTTTATATAGAATATAAAATATAAACACACAATAAATTAGTTTTTCTTTCTAAATTATGAGTAATCTCAATATTTTGTTACAGAAATAACCAGTGATTATTAAGCTTTACAGTGAAAGGAATTAGGGGACCTTTAGTAGAATACTTGAACATGGTATTGGTGTAATTTAACCTTGGGAGTAGCATGAACAAAGCCAATTGTTTGAAAAGTGGGTTCTCAGGAGTTTCTTAAATTGAATAGTGGAGGAAGTGGAGGTTATTTGGCTAGGTAGTGAGTTCCAGATTTTGGCGATAGTGCAGGCAAAGAGAGATTTGTCAGCATCATTTTTGTGTCTGATAACACTTATTAGGTTCTGAGAACTAGATCTTAAGGCTCTGGTAGGGATGTGGGGGTTAATTCTATTTTGAAGTGCAAGGTTTTTTTCTGGAAGGTAGAAGAGATTATGTGCTATTCTGAGTTGATTAAACAGAAGTAGTTGAGGTAGCTTGAGCCAATTGAGTTGGTTAAGGGCGAGACAGCGGTGGGATTTGTATGAGGTTTCAGTAGCAAACTTGGCTATTTTGTTATAACAAGATTCCATTTTGTTCAGATCACTCTGGCAGAGATTAGTAAGGATGGGAGAGGCATAGAGATGGATGGATAAGAGATGAGTTCTTGCAATAGTAGCTTTGGTTTGTTTAGTTATAAAGTGTTTGCCCTTATAAAGAAGTCCTAGTTTTTTATTAACTTTCTTAATGGTTTGTGCTATATGGATGTCAAATTTGAGGTTATTGACTATTTCTACACCTAACAGTTTAGTATGTGCAGTTGGAGTGATTTGAATGTCATCTTTGGAGTGAATGGTGAAAGTGTTGTTGAGGGGGGGGGGGAGCATGACCTGAGCTGAATAGAATTCATTTAGTTTTTTTGGGGTTAAGAATAAGTTTGATGTTTGTGAACCATGTTTCGGCTAGAGTAAAAGTGTTTTGGGTGAGGGTTTGCAGTTCCTTTAAGGTGGGGGGGTGGCACTTATAAGGGTGATGTCATCTGCGTATTATACTACTGATGCTGTGAGTAAGGAGGAATTGATTTGATTGGTAAATAGTGAGAACAATAGTGGGCCAAGGATGGATCCTTGAGGGGCACATATGGATACTGGTAGCAGGGGGGAGCAGCTGGTCATGCCATAGGACTGCTTGCTGTCGACCAGACAAGTAGCTAGTAAACCATGATATAGTCGAGGGGCTGAGGCTTAGGGTAGATAAAGTTTGGAGAAGAATGTTATGGTCTACCATGTCAAAGGCTTTAGATAAGTCTAAGAAAATGGAAGATACAAATAGTCCCTTGTTTCTATTGTGGTTAACTATATCTGTAAATGATAGTAATGCTGTGGTGGTGCTGTGGGATGGTCTAAAGCCATGCTGGGTTTTGCAGATTAAGTTGTTTTGTAAGAGGTACCGAAGTAGTTGGGAATGTACAACTCTCTCTAATATCTTGGATAGAGGTGAGAGTATTGTGATTGGGCGGTAGTTGGTGAATTCTAAGGAGTTGCCCCCTTTGTGCAGTGGAATAATGTGTGATGTTTTCCACATGGTGGGGACTTTGAATTCTGCAAGTGACCTGTTTATGAGGATTGTCACGGGATAGGTTATGGCGTCTGCTGCTATCTGAAGGAATTCGGCTGGTAGGGTGTCAGCAGCTAGTGTGGTTGGTTTGAGTTTCTTAAGGAGCTTTGAAATAATTTTAGTGGGTACAGGTGTAGGGAAAAGTTGGTGGTATTGTTTTGAGTAGTAGGGTGGGTTTTGCTAGCACCTGGTATAGGGCTGCTAGTGGTATTGAAGGCATTGGTAAGTGTTTGGACTGCTTCGGTAAAGAACTTGTTAAATTGTGTGGGAATGTTGTCATGGTTGTTTGGTAGTATTGGGGTTGGGGTGGTGGCTTTACCTAGGTGGATTATGCCATTTACTGTAGCCCAAATTTCTTAGGGTTGTTGGCATATTTTTCCTGCATGTTTTTGTAGTAGTTACTTTTGTCTAGTTTGATTTGTTTTTTGGGTTTGTTTCAAAGTTCTTGGTAGGTTTGCCTCAGACTACTGGTTTTGTTCTTTTGATATTGACTCCAGGCCTGATCCCTCTCCTTCATTGTAGTCTTAGTATCTTTAGTTAGCCATGGAGCATAGTTAGCTTTAGTCTTATAGTTCTGGAGGGGGCATGAGAGTTTAGGATTTGCAGGAAAGTGGAATTAAAGTACTGTATGGCATCATCTAGAGATAGTAGTTTTAGGGGTGTCCAATTACAGCTTTGTAGTGAATTGATGAAGTCAGTTGCTTTAAAGGTCTTTTTGTTACATATTACTCTGAGGTTGGGTTGGCTTATGTAATGGGGTCTGTTCCGATTTAGGTAGGTTGGTTGATGATCACTTAGACTGTCAGGTAGACAGCCAGAGTGCCATGCTAGAGAGAGGTCAGATAACAGAATCCAGTCTAAGATGGATTCGCGTTTTGAGGTTTTGTCTGTTCTGGTTGGGGTGGATATAATTTGGGTAAATCTACTGAGGTTAATGTGGGTAGTTGGAGTGTGGCTAGAGCAGTTCAGCCAGTCAATATTAAAGTCACCTAATAGTACAGTTTCTTGTGGCATGGAGTTTGAGATCCAGTTTAGCAGGTTTTCCATTATAGTAGTGTTATTGCCTGGTGGAATGTAGCCACCTGCAATAATGATATGTTTGTTTGAGTTTAGTTTTAATTTGGCAAGGATTAGTTCAACATCTTTGATTTCTTGGGTGTTATAATCAATTTGTTCAATGGTGAGATGATTTTGGAACAATATCGCTACGCCACCTCCCTTTTTCTCTACTCTATCTCTGTGTATTATGCTGTAGCCAGGGGCTGTAATCTCATTATTTTGGTGTTCTGGTTTAAGCCATGTATCAGTTAGCACTGCTATCAAATAAAATTGTGGAATATGGTTAAGTACTGCGGTGGCATTTTTTTGATGTTAGTTCATTCCACTTATTTATTCAGAAGGGACTGTTTAGTTAAGTTATGAGTTCCATAGCCAGTTGAATAGGAATGAAATATGTCTGAGCAAATGGAAGTGCAGTCTTGTAAATCCTGGCCATCTCTTGCAATCATGCCAGAAAAAAACTGTTAAGTCCTAAGCAGCTAAGAAGTGAAGAGAATACTTTTGCAAGTTGATTAAAGAAGCATACGCATCAGAAAAGTAAAAGTGAGTCACCATTAAGTTTGCAAGACTTTACAGATGCTGTCTTTCAACTACCTCTCACAGTTCAACTGTTCATAAGGTTGTTGAATATTATGATTGTTGTCTTCTTTTACAAAAAGATTAGACACAACTGAAATCTGTCTTAGTGCCCTAGAAACTGTTTGAGTATTTGCTAACTTATTGCCCAAAATGTCTCCAAAGACTTGAAAGAAATGAAGCAAAGAAGGACTACTACATTTGGAAGTGCCAACCATAGGAAATATTTTATAATGTAAGTATCTCTGAATCTGTTATCACCAATATTCTGTTGTAGCATATGCAAACATTGTTTGCCGATATTCCTCACTACACCAAACCTAGTGACCAGATTTTTATGAATCGTCCTGTGGCCTTTTCAGAGTTTTCAAGGGTAGTATATGTGACGATACTCAAACATCAGTCCCTTTCTTAAGAGCATGGAAGAAGAATCCAAGCATGATTGGGAAGAGCCAAATATTTGCATTGCTCAGGACTTGTCCATAGAAATAAATCCGAGACAGCTTTTCTTCCAGTTTTGTCTACTTCTAGATTAACAAGAATATTGCTTTTAGAATACAGTATCCTGCTACCTTACTGTTTGCTCTGGATAGCACTAGACATTCAGATGATTCTATTGGTGGTGTCTATAAACTATTAAAGCAAACATTTGACAATAATACAACCTGAAAGTCATGGTCTTATTACATAAATGCTGCATATTTTTCTTCTGTCTTAGTTAATCTACTGACCTGGCCATTACTTTTATCAGTCTAGTTTGAACTCTTTATCAATCTCTATCCTTTTGACAAGCTTTTGTTATATTTCTTTGTTGTGTAACTGTTTTAATAAATATAATAAATATTTTTCAAAAAGACATTTTCTGACAAATTAATACACAACAAGATAGGTAACTAGAGTGGACTGAATAGCTAATTTTCACTTAACAGCATGCAAATTATTTGAGTACACTTGTTTTTGCTTTTACACATCTTTGTAAAATGCCCCTTTTCACTGGAGGTTATGCAGGGTTGACTAAATGTTAGATAATGCTTCTTATGCTTATAGTTACACATGCTCTAAATTTGAATTAATTAATGTAAGTACTTCTCTGTCCTTCATCGTGGGTACCTCAAGGCTTTTTCATTAATGTTATAACACTCCTGACTTTATTTCTAATTTATGCTTGTTTATTTCACTCATAATTTTATTTTACACCTAAGCACTTGCTTAGACAATTATTGTAAATATGTATCAGTAGTTTCACTGACTCTGCACACATCCACATCTTTTGATAAGGTTATATCTGTTTCTCTTCAAAGCCTGGCCATTTTCTATACCAGAAATTATTCTGCCTGTTATTTCAGAATTATGCACCTCACTGAATCCACAGTTATTGACTCAGTTCTACATGTTCAGTAATAAACTTTTCATGCATCTCTAGTCCCTGTAAGATGTCGTGTTGAAAACAAGTGACAAGTAAATTTTCTTCTTTCCTGGTTCACAATAATTTCTGCATTTTCTTTAAGTGCTGCTATTCTATCTAATTATTTTCAAGAAAAGTGAAGGAAGTAAATAACTTTATAATTTCATCTTCAGTGGCATGTAGGAAGTTTGAACACTTTAACTTTCCAAACTTCTCAACTAATCTACCTGCAATGTGGCATAAACTGAATTTCTGAATCCAAATAAGGGACAGCAGAATGGAACAGCAGAAGCATGTTGAGCTCATAACCCAGATGTTGATAGATTGAAATATCCTTTGTTATGCAAAAGGGAGGCAGCTTCTAACATTAAAAAAAGTTGTGAGGGTTGGCATAAAGTACATGCTTTGATTCTCACCCTTTTAAACATCTTTACTGAATTATCACTTAAGTCATAGGCAAACATACATTTATATAAAATAAAGCTAACCATATTAACATGTTATCAGTTGCAAACATCATAAATTAAAATTTTTCTTTGTAAAACTGTCAATACAACATTACATAAATTGCTCAAATTCCTGCCTTTTGTTAAACCTCACTTCTCCTCCAAAGCATTATTCTGCATGTATTGTTCCCACAATTTCCATTTTTCTTTATGTAATTTGTTTCTACACTTTTCAAAGATCCCCCTTTACCTCATTTATCTCTGTTACAATATTCAATACTTCAAAAACAGTTGATGTATGATTTCCATTTTCTAGTAATTATTGTTTTTGGCAGCCACCGGAATTAAACTTAACAAGGTCTGACTATGTCTAGACAATTCAGATCCTGTATTCCAGCTCAAACAATCATTTTCTTAGTTACACCCATTTGCTCACCCAATATTTCTGACAGAGTACTCTGTAGGGATTTTTTTAAAGTCTGCCGACTCATTATACTCCCAAAACATATGTTCCCACTTACCTATTTCTTTCCCATCACACCTCCAATGTTTGGCATCTACCTGAAGAAAACTTAATTGGAGTCTGTATGGGGTACAAAAATCCTAAATCTTTTAGGCTTTTTTGCATATTTGGAAGCCATGCATATGTCCTTCCATTGTTTCATTGTGAATTACTGATCCAATCTCCCTTCCCAATCTTTTCTAACCTCCTCTGATTGTTTTCTATAGTTATCTTGCAATATTTTAGATACCTTATTAATTGTCCCTTTTTAACAGCAGCTTCTGTTCTAGATTCAACTAATAAATCTACCAGAGCAGGTCTTTCACTTAAGATTCCCATATTCCTTTCTCTTTGCTACACTCTGATAGCAATCCCTGATCAGGAAGGTAGGCAGTCTCTAGCCTGCAGTCTAAATATCTTCTTGGCCTCTTTCCATTCTATTACCTTTCCCCCTGTAATTATTTGCTGTCAATACCTTAGTTCCTTTGCCAGTTTTCTCCAGTAAATTTCAACCCATCTTGCCTTTTCTCTGCACTCCTAATTGCAGTCACCCCATTGGCAAAATCTCATTTCTTCATTCTCATGTTGGCTTAGTTCTTAAAATAATTCTGTTACTTTATGAATATAATATTATGTATGGTTATTGTTATTCTCCTTAAGGGTCTGCATCCAAAATCCCACTCTTTCCTTATTTTTTTTTATTTCCTCCTGCTTCATCATCATCCCTTTCCACTTTGAATTATAATGCTCTGCTTGTGTTATGTATATGAGCCCTAACTGTGTAACTCTAAAATATGCTTTCAAATCAGGTAATCCTAAACCACCTTGTTATATTGGTAGGATCAAGTTACCCCTCTTAATGCTTGCCCTCGTCTCATCTCAGATACATTAATTCAACTCTTTATTAATTATTGCCCATAACTTCTCCTCTGGTTGATAAAAATATGCCTGACCTGTGTATATAACTAAAATGACTAAAACATTTTCACTGCTTGTATCTTGCTATGCATATCCATAAACAAGAGTTTCCAGTTTCTCTGTTTTTATATTGTCTTCTGTTTAGTCTCTGTCCACATATACTTAGCTGCCATAACAGAATCCTTTTAAATCCATAGTCTTAAATACTTCATTTTATTGTGTCCTCATAAACATGGTTAATGCTGATCCAAATCATGTGTGGGTACATAGTTTACATCTATAGCATTTGTATTATCTTCATTAATTGTATATCCTGAAAAGACATGAAACTGTGTCAAAATGTTCCACAACATTGCAGTTTCCTTTCCTGGTTTTATCAGGTATAAAATAATATTGTCAGCAAATAAAGCCACATTTTCTGATTACCATACCAATTATATCCTTGAGTTTCTGAGTCCCTTATTTTCTTTGTCAATGGTTCTAAATATAAACCAAATAATGAAGGGGAAAGAGGACACCCTTGCCTGGTTCCTCTGCTCAGATGCAACTTGCCATTGAGAAACTGTCTCACTTTAATGTTTGCTCTTATCTCTCATTTATTTATTTAACATTTGTTTACTGGGAAGGTCTGACTGGGACAGAGTCCATTTTCAGTGGACGCCTGGGGAGAAATGGTCCAGATGCATATCTTTGGAATGTGGGAGGAAACCAAAGCACCTGGAGGAAACCCATGAGAATGCAAGGAGAACATGCAGACTCTGTACAAAAGGTGCCCCAGCTGAGAATCAAACCAGAGAACCTCTTGCTGTGAAGCAGCAATGCTAACCACTGCACTACTATGGCACCTGCAAATGTGTTTCATATATCCTCCTAACTAACCTTATTATTGTATCAAGGAATGCAGATGCTTCCTTTGCTCTACTCATAAAATCCCATGTTACTCTGTTAAATGCTTTCTCTGCATCAAGATTCACCAAATTAGCACTATTTTTGATCCTGCTTTCATCTTTATCATCATTGTTCTTTTAACTCATTCACTATCTACTTGGTCCCCAGATCCCTTATTACGTCTTCCGTATTTAGGGGACTACCACCTATGTGGTAGTTTGTGGGTACTTTGTTTTTCCAAAGGGGATGACTATGCACTTTTTGGCATTTAGCTTGAGGCCATGATTTTGACACCAGGTATATTCCTGGATACTTTTTTGCAGATTGATTATGCGTCACTGTTTTTATCTCATCTCCTACTATCTTAACTGTTAATTGTTGAGCCTTATCTAACATTAACCTTGGCATACTTAATTCTTCCATAAATATTTCCATTTGTGCTTTTTCTTGATTTCTACATTCTCTGCTTTATAAAAATTTTCATAAAATTTCTGAAATATCTCTTATACCTGTCTGTGATCCCTCATAAACTCACCCAAGGCTAGCTTCGCAAGAAAAATTGCCAAAGACTCCAAAGATAACTACAAGACATTCTTTAACTATGTCAAGAATCTAAGTGGCAATTCTCAGATTTGCTCAGAGTTAGTGCACAATGGCACAAAATACACTGAACCGACCGATATCGCCAACATCCTGGCAGACAGGTTCAGTGCAAACTTCAACCCCCTTTCACCCCCAAAAGGGCACATAACCATACAGGCGAATGTAGAGCTCCTGAAATCACAGACACTCAGGTTAAAACAGCCCTCTCCAAAGCCAAAAACACAGCATCAATGGGACCGGACGGTATCCCAGGCTGCATCATACACAAGCTCAAAGATGAACTAACCCCTTACCTAAACATGCTGTTCAAACTCAGCCTCTCCACAGGCTATGTGCCCATAGAGTGGTGCACAGCAACGGTTATTCCGCTCCACAAAGGTGGAGCCACAACAGACCCCAGAAGCTATCGCCTTATAAGCTTGACTAGCTTGGTCTGCAAAGCTATGGAGCACATCATCATGGATCTCATTAACAGAGACATTGGGAACCTCCAAACACTGGACCCTACCCAGTTCAACTTTGTTAAGGGCAGATCATGCCTCCTAAACCTGGTGGACTTCTTTGAGAAAGTTACCAAGGCTATAGATGAGGGAAAGGTGGTCCACACAGCCTACCTAGACCTCTCAAAGGCCTTCGACACCATTCCCCATTCTGGTATTATAGACAAGCTCACCAGCCTGAACATAAACCCTTATGTCATGAGATGGGTTGCCAACTGGCTCATGGACAGAAGCCACATGGTAAGAGTTGCAGGAGCTAGGTCTTACTCTAAACCGGTTACAAGTGGCATTCCACAGGGCTCATTCCTAGGACCCCTCCTGTTCGGCATATACTTCTCAGAGGTACATGCAAGCACAGGAGGACTATGGCTGATCAAGTTCACAGACGACTGCAAACTAGGGGCTATAATTGACTCTCCGGCTGACACAGACATCCTCCAAAAGGGTCTCACTGAGACAGATACCTGGTGTCAAAGCCATGGTCTCAAGCTAAATGCCAAAAAGTGCATAGTTATCCCCTTTGGAAAAAACAAAGTACCCACAAACTACCACATAGGTGGCAGCCCCCTAAATGCGGAAGACATAATAAGGGATCTGAGGGCCCAAGTAGATAGTAATCTCTCCTTTGATAATCACATTGCCAAAGTGGTTAGAAAATCCTTCTATGTGGCCCACCTAATCACAAAAGGATTTGCATCCAGATCAAAAGAAGTCATGTACCCCTCTATGCATCACTCATCAGACCCGTCATAGAGTACAACGCCCCATTTGGGATGTACCTTACAATACACCTGCAACAGCAGGAAAGACCACAGAAGTACTGCACCAAGAGGATCACTGGCCTAAAACAGATGCCCTATGCAGCTCGACTGAAGAAACTTCAGCTGTACTTGGTTGCATACTGCCTACTCAGAGGTGATCTCTGCCTGACATACAAGGCCATGTCCAACCCAGAATTGTTGGACATGCTCCACCTAAAGAAAACTATATCCCCTCGAGCCACATGCTCTAGGGATCTAAACCTCACCACAATAATAAACAGGACGTGCTGGAGGGATAGATTCCTGTCCCAGAGACTTTCCATGCTCTGGAACAAGATTCCAATCTACATCAGGCAGAGCTCCTCACTAACACTCTTCAAAAAAAACCTTGACAAGTGGATGGGAAACAGAAGGTTTACCCCGGGGATCACTTCAATGGCTCTGCTGGACAGAGGCACAGGAAACTAATCTAAGGGGGTGGCGAAAGCCAATACATTCCGGCTAGGCTTATAAATGCCTTTGGGCAGATAGCCTAGTACCTACCCATGAACCTATGAACTTATGTGATCTGTGTGTTTTCCCTTGTTGTAGGCTTCCTAAGTTTGGCAACAAGCCTTTCTATTTTCTGTTGCCTAAGTCATTGTGCAAAAAGTTTTGGACTCTGGAGTTATTATAAAAAAACAATAGTTGCTTAACAGCAGCTTTTCTAAACTCATGCATGTTATCCAGACACTCTCTTATTTTCTCTTTAGCACTCTGCAGTTGCACCTCTTCTTGTTTTGTAAGGATTCCCCTTGTTCTGCAATATTTCAACTTTTGTCAGCTCCTCTAAATAATTCCTATTATTTCTTAACTGCATCTTTTTTTCTTTCATTTCTGCCATATTTTAAACTCTACTTTCATTTCATCCCACTCACTAGCTATGACGTCTGAAAAAAAATCTATCTTCCCTAATATCTCTTGACTAATTTCCACTACCAATTCCTTAAACTCCTGTTTTTAATAGGCAGGAGGGAATCACCAGTGTCTCGTTTTTACTTCATTACCCTGCACCTGAACTGATGTGGCATCGCTAGTTCATCTTTCTGTGGGGGGGGGGGTGAGTGGGGTGCAAGTTCCTGATACAGACTCCTCAGTTGATGGCCAGAACCCACACAGGAACAATGGCTCCTAGGATGCAGGGCCCATCTTGAAGGATTGTTTCACTTGCAGAACTGAGTGACATGTCCTTGATGCCCACTGCACACTGATCGCTGGACCATGATATTGAATACACTATGAGGTTAGGGCTAAAAATAAGAAAACCCTTGATGTCTACCAATTGATGTCCCTGTTTGATTGTCTGTTACCCCCAGTGAAGGAGGAGCAAATGAGCCAATTGTCCAAGAGGGGACTGATGGTCAACAAGCAGCAAAAGTGGAACAAAATTGCAATAAATAAATAAATAATGAGATATTTTTTATCCAGGGCATTTTCTCTGGTATATCCCACTGTAGCACCAGTAATGACAAGAATTCATGTGGAGACAGATAGGTGGATGTGGAAATTAAGTCTGTAGAGCAAAAAGCCAATGTTCACTTGGTTGTTTTAGATGCATACTGGTATGCCTCTCACATAAATAGGAAACACAGAAGAAAGGTGCTTGGTCTTGGTAAAATATTGCAGTACTTTAGCAACTGTGCTTTAAAGTAAGTTAAAGAAATTTTACCTAATGTCCTTGCAGGTATACCTCTTAACCTCTTGGAACAAGAAATCTGGACAAAGACAAAAATAACTGTGGAAAAAAAGACCCAAAATTAGGGGCAGATTTTAAATATTGCTTTTATAAACTTATGAAGTTCTAGAATAAAAGGTTTGGCGTTAACATGCATTTTATGAAGGATATGAAGTCTGAAACTTAAATGTCTGTTGTTATTTAGTGAAGTAAGTCTTCAATAATTTCACAGAAAACACCAAATTTTATGGGGAACAAACTAAAAATATGAGGCGAAAACCTGGACAATTGAGAGATGTGTTTGCAGGTACTGTAGCTACTATTTCAGTGCTCTAGGTGGCTGCCCTACTTACCTTACTCTAGAAACAGCTCTATTAGTCATAACTACTAGCCTGGAATAGACACTACCTTAGTAGAAGTATATTGAGGATTGTAGTCAGTGGAGTCCACTTAAATGAAAAGATGGCTATTCACAACAAGATACCACAAGGGTCAGTACTGGGCCTGGCTTTAATCAATGTCTCTATAAGTCACATTGCTGAAGGTTTGGAATAAATACACACAGCTAAACTGATATACCAGAAGGTGTAGTTAACATAGAAAGGAACTAGACAGTACTGGCAGAGAGGTTTAAAACAAGACTGCCTAAATCCAATGCAAACTCACACACACACACGCACATGCGCACACGCACACACACACGGATAAAATACTTTATCCAAGATGTAGTAATGTGAAAAAATATATAAACGTACAAAGAAAGTGGTAAAATAACATAAAGAAAGGAGCCATGAAATAAATAACATTATCAAATGAGCTAAAGGCAAAAAAGCAGTGCATTGTTTATGGGGCATATAGCATTAATATTGTATGGATTTGCTTATCTGAGATTCTAAGTTTGTGTATCAGAGTGGTATGAATACACACATCAAAACACACAGACTATATCTGTGCTATTTACTCATTTTTTAAACACTACATGGTGTTTGGTGTTCAGAAATGAAGAAATATCAGCCAGAGCAGAATAAATATTTCTGCAGAACTGCAAAAAAGATATTTGCTGTCAAGAGTTTCTGGGTTTGGAAATATAGAAAATACTTCCCCAGAGGAAATATGTTTCAAATGTAGCCCACCTGGAATTGTGATGCGAAGAAATGTGGCTACAAAACAGAATATAGGTTCATAGGCTAATATTAGGCTAGCTGCACTTTTGGGCCATTTTAAAGCTATCCAGTTTTTCTCAAGGGTGAGAATCAAACACCTTCCAAGACAGCTGCAAATTGATCAACAGCTTAACTTCAGCTTTCCCAGTGTAAAAAAAAAATAAATGAATCACAGAGAGATAAGGTTTGCAATTCTGCCAGTTTTGCTAAATTTAAGTTACTGGCTACTAAGTATACCACTTGGGTGGCACATGGTAGCAAAGAAGAAAGTTAGATAGCCTAAATGAAAATAAACTAGAAAAGGTGAAGAGAAAATACTGTGAAGATTCCTGTAGCTGTTCAGCAAAACACAGTTTAAGCTCCACCTTTAATACAAGATATGGCTCCCAGTAGTTTAGAGGAAAAAATACATCAGATGTGCTCCGAGCTGTTTAAAATAAATGAAATATTGAAGGAGTATATCAACTCAAATAACAAGAGGCTGGAAAAATGGAAGAAGCTTTAAAAAGATATTCAGATGAACTAACAAAACTGCAAATATTAGACGCTGAAATGAAGAAAAGGTTGGCTGAATAAGAGACTTAGGGGTTCATAGGTTTATAGGTTGGTACTAGGCTATCAGCCCTAGGGCCTATACAAGCCTAGCCATAACAATTCACTGGCTATTTCTTCCCACACTATTTACTTCCCTGGACCCCTGTCTAACAGGGCGACTAACGTGATCCCCGGGGTGAATTTCCTTTCTCCCATCCAATCGTCAAGGCTCCTTTTGAAGAGGGCCAAAGAGGCACTCTGCTTGACATGTATGGGCAATCTATTCCAGAATCTGGGGAGTCTCTGGGTCTGGAACGTATCCCTCCAGCATGTTTTGTTTATTGTGATGACAAGGTTTAGATCCCTGGAGCGTGTGGCTCTGAGGGATTGGGTTTGACATGGCCTTGTATGTTAAGCAGAGATCGCCTCTGAGTAGACGATATGCGACAGAGTATAGCTGGCATCTGCTTTAGGCCTGTGATTCTTTTAGTGAGGTATTTCTGCAGCCTTTCCAGTTGTTGCAGATTTCTTGAGAGGTACATACCAAATGGGGTGTTGTATTCTATAATGGGTCTAATGAGGGATGAGTACAGTGGGACGATGACCTCCTTTTTTCTGGATGAAAAGCCCTTAGTGATGAGGTGTGCCACATAGAAGGATTTCCTGACTGTTGTGGTGATGTGGTTATCGAAGGTGAGACCACTGTCCACCTGTGTCCCTAAGTCTCTTATCACACTTTCTGTGTTTAGTGTACTGCCACCTATATGGTAATTCATGGATACATGTTTTTTCCCAAAGGGGATAACTATACATTTCTTGGCATTGAGCTTGAGCCCATGGCTCTGGCACCAAGCATCTGTTTCTGTAAGGCCCTTTTGTAGAGTATCCACATCATTTGGGGATTCAATAATGGCTCCCAGTTTGCAGTCATCTGCAAACGTTGTTAGCCATAGTCCCTTAGTGTTGGCCTGTACTTCAGAGAAGTAGATGCCAAACAAGAGTGGTCCCAGGACTGAACCCTGAGGTACTCCACTTGTCACTTGTCTGGAGCTGGATTTGGAACCGGCTACTTTTACAGTGTGGATTCTATCAGTAAGCCAGTTGGCAACCCATTGGGTGACATAGGGATTAATGCCCAGCTTAGTAAGTTTATCTATGATTCCAGAGTTGGGGATGGTGTCAAAGGCCTTGGCAAGGTCTAGATAAGCTGTGTGGACCACCTTACTCTTGTCAATGGCTCTGAAGACTGATTTGAAGAAGTCAATCAGGTTCAGGAGACAAGATCGGCCCTTCACAAACCCAAACTGGGTGGGGTCCAGTGTTTGAAGGTTGCCAATGTCTTTGTTTATAAGTTCCATGATAATATGCTCCATGGCCTTGCAGATAAGGCTTGTCAGACTGATGGGATGGTAGTTTTCAGGATCTAAGGTGGATCCCCCCTTGTGGAGTGGGATAACTGTAGCTTTGCGCCACTCAGTGGGCATGAAACCTGAGGTGAGGCTATGATTAAACATGACACTTAGGTGAGGTGCCAGTTCATATTGTAGTTCATGTAGTACACAGCCTGGGATGTCATCTGGTCCCATGGATGCTGTATTCTTAGCTTTGGAGAGTGCGTTTTTTACCTGTGTGGCTGTTATTACCGGAATTTGGCAATCTTCCGGTATTAAGATGGGCCATTTAGGGGGTGAGAGGGGGGTGAAGTTGACACTGAATAGATCTGCCAGGATAGTGGCAATATCCTTGGGATCAGTATATTTAATGCCATTCTGTTTTAGCTCAGAGCAGATCTGAGCATTGCCATTTAGATTCTTGACATAGTTATAGAATGCCTTGTGGTTGTCTTTGGAATCTTTGGCAATTTTATTTTCATAACTAGCTTTGGAGGATTTTATGAGGGATCTCAGTTTCTTACTGAGGCTGGTAAGGGAGTTTTTTGCATCCTGGGATTTTCCTCTTTTCTGCAACAGTTTCTTGCTTTTGTTGTAAAGTTTGTTTACGGCAGGGGACCACCAGATTGGCTTCCTTTTTTTGGATGAGAGCATCTTGGTTCTATTTGGAATGGCATGATTCATGCATGAGTGGATGTGCTCGTACAGTGCCTTAGTGTAGGATTCAGCAGTTGAACTTTCAGTTCCCATCTGCATGGGTGTCATGAAGTTTGTCACTTCTGACTTGAGTAGCATGAAGTTGGCTTTGGAGAAGTTTTTTATGGAGGTTTCCTTACTGGGGGGAGGGGGTTGGATGTGGATGTTAAGGGTGATTAGCTTATGGTCAGACCTGACTAACGAGGGGGTGACCATAGGTGTGGAGCATCGATTTCCCATGTTGGTAATGACCAGGTCTAAGATATTGGAGCCCCTGGTGGGAGTATGGATTAGTTGATCCAGGACGTTGGAATTTATGAATTCCAAGAACCGTTGGGCAAAGGTGTTGGTACATGAGTAGTTTTCCCAGTTAATGGCAGGGTAGTTAAAATCACCCAGTATTAGGGTGTTTGGTTCTATCTTAATATTTTCCAGTATGTTTAGAAAGGTGTAGTGAGAATCTTGGGGTATGGTGGGGGATCTGTAGCAAGCTACAATTTGGATTGCAGTCTTACCTAGTATTAGTTGCACCTGGAGAATTTCAGATGCATTGTGTTGGGCAACTAGCCTGGTGGTGTGAATATCCTTGGTGAATATTGACACTCCTCCACCTTTAGTATTTCGGTCCTGGACTACTCAAGAAGAGATGTTTCATAAAATGGTAGCGTCAGAGGACAGAGCACACAAAGAAAATATGAGATTTTCTGATGTACCAGAGAAACTGGAAGGGACAGACCGTGTATTAATTTTATGAGAGCACAAATAAGTAACTGGACTGGGATTCCACAGCAGGATTTGTTAACCGACTATCTAGCTGATATTTTAACCTTCCATGCAGGCGATAGCTCCTCCTGCACCCTCCTTGTCCAAGGCTTTGCTCCTCCATCTTTTCCTTATTGTAATAATGATTAATTAAAATACAATCAATCAAACAGACAAATAAATAAAATCTTACTCTTTCTTCAAAATGTTGATTTTAGAATAGCTTCTGAAATATATTGGGTTTGGCATAAGCCAAATAGAAAGTGCTGACATTTTCTATGAGAAACAGTAATTAACCAAGTTCAAATTGTCAAGATGAAATCTTGTTTATTTGACACTGGAGGAGAAGTACAGTGATTCAAGGAGGTCACACATTAGACTTGGTAAAATGATTTTTAACATGTGGTCGAGTGGCGTTCGAAAGACATGCGTGAATGGGCGTGCCTTCGTTGAAGGTTGGGCATCGGGCTGGCACCACGGCGCTATAAAAATCGACTGCCAATCATTAAAGGACCGGAGTTCCGCTGTGGCGACCCCTAACTGGGACAAGCCGAAAGAAAAACAAACAAACAAACAGTCTAGGATTGGGCCTTGCTCTCTGCATGCTCTTGAAAACAAAGCAAAACCTTTGCAAATAAACCATGGACACTCCTTTTATGTAAGATTTTTTTTTTGCCAAGTATGGGTTATAAAATATTCGAATGTACTTTGCAAATGTAAAAGTACACTCTCATAGAAATAATTTCAGGTGGTCATCAGTAGCACGGGTCTAAACGGAAAACTTGCACTACATTTTAAACTGATTTTAGAAGTGAGACAAGCCAAGAATTTGTTATTTAGAAAAAAGCCAGAGCAAAACCAAGGTTTTAGTGTGGCTCATTTATTAGACAAAACATGAGCAGAGCTGGCGGTTTTATTAGATCGTTTATACAGCATTCACACATTTCTGGCTCTGCACAAAATGCTTATGCTATTGAAAAAAATGTCTTTTGACCATAGTTGACTTGGTTTGTCTTTGGAATGTAACTACAGCTGTTACTTTTGCAAGCAAATTAAATCTAGGGTGTGTCTATGCGTGATATTACATGCACCGATTTGACTAACACATTAACTAACTTATGTTGTTGTTGTTGTTATTTGTTTTCTTTTTCTGAATTTTTTATGTAACAGTGTTGTAGCTGCAAGTAGGTTATTGGTTTCAGTGTATGTATCCCCAGCTCTCACCAAAAAAAACCCAAAACATTAAACAAATTAATAAATGCACACAGAGGTTAAGTCACACCACACTAAGCAGAAAGCTTGAGATAATGAAACCTCAAGCATTATGCAGTCTGATGCCCGGCTCTGCCTTATGGCCTGTAACAGAATTACTCATTCTTCAGCTAAAATATGTTATGCATATGTAACATTTATTTGTCTTCCATTTTACGGCATAGCAGGCAAAATGCAGACCCTGTTTTCCATTGGATGGTCTAAAAAATGCAGAGATCAGAATGACCTGATGTGTAATAAAATGCTGGGTTTCGAGCTAAAGGTGAACTATGTTGGTTAAGTAATCTTCAAATCCTCTAGTCATTTGAAATTCTGCAGGAAGAGAAGATTAAATCCAGTTGTTTCAGTCAACTGAGACACTTACGCATCAGCAGTTTGTTCAGCCTGCAATCTGGTTGTCATTAAAATCCTCCAATTCATTTTAAATCCTGGTGTGCGTGACTGTGTGTGTGTGTGTGTGTGTGTGTGTGTGTGTGTGTGTGTGTGTGTGTGTGTGTGTGTGTGTGTGTGTGTTGTGTGCATGTGTGCATTTGCATATGTGTGTGCATGCACATGCATGCGTACACTTGTGTATATGTGTGTATGCCTCTCGCTCTCTTTTTCTCTTTCTTTGACTCCAAAACTAAAGTACATGTGCTGTCTTTTCTCCTTGGAGTCCAACTAAGCATCACCCTTCTCTTCTTCAGCTACTGTTACAAGGTATAATTTACGTTGGTCTTGTCACAGCAAACAACTTGAAAAGCTACTGTACCTTATCTAATTATAGTACACTTGGAAAGCAGTATTGTGTGTCGTACTCCCATGGGAACAGAGTATTAAGGAGCTATGTTTGTCATGTATACATTTCATACAACACTAATCGTCACCATCATTAAATGTCTTCTTTCACACAACCTATCCGTCACTTTCCTGGATGCCTTTGTTTCCTCTTTCCTACTTCCTGTCTGTCCCAAATCATCTTCACCAGATTGTCTTCTTTTCTGCATGTGACTGAACCACAGTAATTCGTTCTCTTTGATCTTCTCTGCAGTTGGAGCTACTCTGGCTTCTGCTCTACTGTCCTTATTTCTTTGCCTGTCTGTTCCATAGTGTGCATACCATTTTTTTTCATAATCTGAATCTGAACTGCTCATCTCCTATTTTGCTTTCTTCTACTCTGTGTATTTGTTTATCAATCATCTCAAGCACTTATCTCCAACACCTCTAGCTTCCTCAACAGCTCTGTCTTCACTACCCAGGTTTCTGTACCGTACAGTAGTACTGGATGCACCACTGTTTCAAATATCTTCCTTTTCAGCTTCTTTTGCATTCTTCTGTCATAAACTATCCCTGACACTCTAAGCCAGTTGGCTGCAGCCCCTCTAATTTTAGCTTTGCCCTCCTTATTCAGATTGACCTTCTCCTCAATCACCCTTCCCAGATACTTGAAGCTGTTAACCTGTTCTGCTCACTATCTTCACCTCTGTCTCAGTTCTCAGCTTCTCCTGATTTCCCCCATTTGCTACCATTGCAACTTATCTGTGCTCAGTTTCATCTCACGTGCTTTGAGTTTTGCAGTTCATTCCCCTATCCTTTGGTGATGTTCTTGCACAGAGTCTGCCTGTATTACCACATCATTGGCATACAGCAACTCTCCCTTCCAATCTGTAGTCCATCACCAGTATGAACAGCAGTGTTCTCAGAGATGGACCCTGATGCATGCCCACTCCTACTGGGAAACTCCTCTGTGAGACCAAACACCATCTGTACTTGAGTCATTGGGTCCTTGCACATGGCCTGCACTAATTCTACCAGTTTTGATGGGACTTCAACCCATCTCAGGACTGCCTGAATCAGCTTTCTTGGGACCTTGTCATTTGCTTTCTCCAAGTCTAAGCATGTACAGTTGGACTCTTTCCTCATTTCTAGCTTCTGTTCTCAGCTATTTGTCTGAGTGCAAACATCGGGCTGGTTGTGCTGCATCCAGAACTGCTCATCTGCTATCTTACTTTCTTCTGCTCTGTGTATTTGTTTATCAATCACCCTATCCAGAACTTTCATGCATTTTGATAGGAGTTTGATACCTCTGTATTGCGCACAATTCTGAATATCCCCTTTATTCTTGAATTCCGGCATTGGTATGCTTATTCTCCAGTCATCTGGGACATGTTTTTCACTCCATACTGCTAAGAGTACCATCAGCAGCCATTTCTCTTCTAGCTCACCTAACATCTTGATCATATCTGCTGTGACCTCATCTAAGCCTGCTGCTTTCCCTGACTTCATTTTCCTTTGTGCTGTTCTTACTTTTTGTAGGGTGGGCTCCTCCTCTTCTTTCATCATAAACAGTTTCTGGGGAAGTACAACTTCTGTGGGGTTTTCTTTATTCAGAAGCTGCTGGATGTACTCCTTCCATCTACCTTTGACGTCCTTTTGACTAGTGAGCAGGTTATTGCTGGCATCCATAACAAAAGGGTGTCTGGCAGTCTTCTTTATCTTTCTGTCTGTGATGCCCGTGCACTGGGCCAGCAATCAAGGAGCCTCAATCCTCACCACTAACACCAGTGAGGGGTGTCCATATAGGGAAAGGATAATAAATACACACACACACAGTAAAGTACAATTTCCCTTAAGAGCATACAGAGATCACAGCCAGTCTAGGGCCAGTTGCTCCCTTTCTCTCCAGGTCCCCAATAAGACTCCCCACTGGCACAGCTATAGGGTCCAGATCTCAGCCTAGTGGGCAAGCTAAAACCTTCAGCACCATTTCTGTCCAACCAGTGCTTTGTGTCCCTGCCCAAGTAGCTGACACACACACACTTTGAGATAAGAGTTATATACAACCAAACAGACACTCCTGGGGAAGGCTGGCACAGGTTCTCCAGCTGTGCCCCTTTTCTGCCCAGTCTAAATGGTAGTACCAGCTGCCACCACCCACTAATATCAGCTACTCAAAGGCCCTTCTGAAGGGGTGTCTAATTATTACTGTGCAATATCATTATCCAAATGGTAAGTGTGGCTGAACAGTCAAGGCTTATTAAAGTGACTTGGTACAGTATAACTATATACATGCAATGTACTCTAGAGCTTAAAGTAACTTTACATAAAACAGCCATAGTTGAAAGGTTTGAAAATGTTTAATAATAAATAATAAAACCACAAGACAATACTTCTTACTAAACAGTGTTAGTCAAGAGTTCAGAAATCACAGAGAAATACTTAAAATAATACTGTAGAAAAGTTCTGACATCACAGAAAAACAAACTAGTCTAATCTTCCTATTTCCTAACTATATCTAAGAGAAAACACAGTTCTAAATAACTTACATATAGAAACAGGCAGTGCTGGTGATATTGGATGTTCTCAAGACAAATGCTCTGAGCTCTCTGATTCTCTCTCTTTAAATTGATAACACAGAGCTGCTTCACATTACATTATTCTTTACACTTCTCTGGTGTTCCCAGGCTAACAGAAACTACATTTACATTCTTTACACCTGGTCAGAAACCAGAGCAGTAAAGGACATTTATACATGCAAATTCTAGCCATTAACTCTGGTCTTAAAACAGAGTTAATGGCTAGAATTTTCATGTATAAATGTCCTTTACTGCTCTGGTTTCTGACTCTGGTATTAAAACAACTCGCAGTGGTGGTGCTGTGGTAGCATTGTCGCCTCACAGTAAGACGCTGTCCGGTTTGATTCTCAGCTAGAGAGTCTTCTGCGTGGAGACATGCATGAATGGGCGTACCTTTGTTGAAGGTTGTGCGGCAGGGCTGGTAACTCGGCACGTAAAAATCAACTACCAATCATTAGCGGACCGGAGTTCTACTGTGGCGATCCCTAACCGGGAAAAGCCGAAAGACACAGCAACTCTGGTCTTAAAACAATAGGCAGGATGTCTCCCTCTAGACATATTGGCTCCAAATTTTGACATCAAAGACAGTCATAAAATGCTTGACTTAGCTTTCTTACAGCAGAGTGCACTGTTGTTACATTTTTGCAGTTCAATATCCAATGCAGTCTTTTCACATTTAAGAGAACAAGCCTGTGGCTTACATTAATATTTACAAATGACAGAATTATCTGCAAACTTCTATCTGGCTAGGCTGGCAGCCTTCACCTATCTTCACACCCCCCCAGAGAACTCAAGCTGGTTTTTCAAGTGACCCTTGAGAAACGTTGCTTGAGAGGGTTAGGTCTATCTGTGTATACCTTACCCCATTCCCTGTCTTGAGAGCCCATCTGCATTGGCATTGCTAATTCCACTGCGGTGCTGCACTGACATATCATATGCTTGCAACCCTAAGCTCCATCTTAGCAACTTGGCATTTTGCTGGCTGGCTCTGTTTAACCATGTTAGGGGGTTGTGATCTGTCACTACAGTGAATTTTCTTCCCTACAGATAAGGCTGAAGGTTCTGTAGTGCCCACACTATGGCTAGACATTCCTTTTCTACAGCTGCATAGCATTCCTCCCTGGGTTGGAGCCTACGACTGAGATAAACCACTGGGTGCTCTTCTCTCTCTGAAGAAATCTGGCTAAGTACAGCTCCCATCCCATGGTTTGAAGCATCCACCTGGACAACAAATTGTTTGCTGTAATCTGGACTGACTAACACGGTGGGGGGGGGGGGTTCCTCCCAAAGATTCTTTAAGCTTCTGGAATGTCTGCTCACATGCAGTGGTTTACACTACCTTATCTGGCCTGTTCTTCCTTGTCAGGTCTGTGAGGGGAGTAGCTATGGTACTATAATTGGGGATGAACTTGCTGTAGTACCCTGCTGTCCCTAAGAATGCCCTCACATGCTTTTTGGTAACAGGTGCAGGCCATGCCTGTGCCTGTATGGCATCTACTTTGGCAGGTTCTGGCCTGATCTTACCACTCTCCACTCTATGTCCCAGGTAGGAGACCCCTGCCATTCCCACTTGACATTTGCTTGGCTTAATGGTCAACCCTGCCCTCTGTAGTCTGCCCAGCACCTCCCTGACATGTTGAAGGTGCTCTTGCCAGGAGTGACTGTAGATGGCAATATAATCTAGGTAAGCAAGGGCAAACCCTCCTGCTCCTGCTAGGATATGATCTATCAGCCTCTGGAAAGTTGCTGGGGCAATTTTCATCCCAAAAGGCATCTTTGTGAACTCATACAAGCCAAACAGAGTCACAAAGGCTGACCTGTCTCTAGCACTGGGAGTCAAGGGCACCTGCCAGTAACCCTTGATGAGATGAATGGTTGTAAGATACTTAGCCCCACCCAGCTGCTCTAGAGCCTCATCTGTCCTAGGCATGGTGTAAATATCTGACTCTGTGTGACTATTTAATTTCCTGTAGTCCACACAGAACCTAGTGCTGCCATCCTTCTTTGGTAACAGCACCACTGGGGAGGCCCAGGGACTGTTGGACTCTTGAATTACCACTAGTTCCAACATTTCCTGTATCTCCTCCCTCAGAGTCTGTTTGACTCTCTCAGGCACCCTATAAAGGGCCTGCCTAAGAGGCCTTTGGGGTCCTGTATCCACCTGGTGCTGCACCAGGTGGTTGCACCCTGGTTTCCCTGTTAACATGTCCCCAAACTCCTGTAACACTGCTTGGATTTCTTGAACCTGGGTAGGAGATAGCTGTTGGGACATTGCTCCCCTTCCACTGAGGTGTCAGTCCGAGCCTCACTGAGGAGATCAGTCACCAGATCTCTCTCAGACTCCTCTGGCAATCCACTGCAAATGCTCAGCACAATGGCCTCCCTATCATGGTAAGGTTTCATCATGTTAACATGGTACAATTTGTGCACTTGCCTCCTGCCTAGCAGTTCTACCATGCAGTTACCATCACTTACCTTTCTTACCACCTTGTAGGGTCCCTCCCAAGCTGCTTGCAGCTTGTTGTGTCTGACAGGAATGAGAACCATTACCTGCTGCCTCACAGCATACTCTCTAGCTCGGGCATTCCTGTCATACCACACCTTTTTCTGTTGTTGGGCTTTTGCCAGTTTCTCCTGGGCCAAGCCCATGAGTTCCCTGAGCCATTTCCTGAGGTGTAGGACATATGCTGCAACAGACTCCTTGTGAGATTCACACTCACCTTCCCACTCATCTTGAATTAAATCTAGAGGTCTCCTCCCCTATGCCCATACAGCAACTCAAAGGGTGAAAAACCTGTGGATCCTGGGGAACCTCTCTGTAAGCAAACAACAGATGGGGCAAATATTTGTCCCACTCCCTCTTAAACTGGTCTGCAAATGCTCTTAGCATGGACTTGACTGTAGAGTTTAACCTCTCAACAAGACCATTAGTCTGGGGATGGTAGGGGGTGGTCTTCAGGTGCTTCAACCCACTGTACTTCCACAGACAAGCCAGCATGTCTGACAAGAAATTGGCACCTCTGTCAGTCAGTATTTCTTTTGGGAAACCTACCCTGCTGAAAATCTCTAACAAAGCATTTGCCACCTTTTCTGTCTCAATGGAGGACAGAGCCACTGCCTCAGGGCATCGTGTAGCATAATCCACTACCACTAGGATATACTTTTCCCTGTGGAACTTGGGGTACTCAGAGGCCCCACAATATCGATAGCTACCCACTGAAATGGCTTCTCAATCACAGGCAAAGGCATCAGAGAAGCTCTCACCTTGTCTTCTGCCTTGCCTACCTTTTGGCACTGCTCACAAGTCCTGCAGTACCTTCTTACATCTCTGGAAATTCCAGGCCAATAGAAGTTCTGCATAATACATCTTTTGGTACTTTTTATGCCCATATGACCTGCAAAGAGAATATCATGGGCTATGGCTAGAAGCGCCTGATGGTAGGCTGTAGGCACCACCAACTGCTGTATCCTTTCACCGTCTAGCCCTCCCTCAGGGGTCCACTCTCTGTACAGTAACCCTTTGTCCCAGTATACAGATTCCCCATTTCCTTGAGAATCAGGTGCCACCCTAGCTACCTGCCTCAGACCTTGCAATGTAGGGTCTGAGAGCTGAGCCTGTCTCAACTCTTTCTTTGTAACCCTTCCCAGCTCCCCTTCCACAGGAAGTCTGACATCCTCTGACAGTGGTGCTTCACTGGCAGCCTAGGTACTACTACTCACCTCTACCTTTGCAGTCACTCTGTCCAAAGGAAAACCAGTACCCACAGGCAGCTGTGGCTCACCTTCACTGCTACAGAGTAGCTCCCTCCCTGAAGTAACCACCTCACCAGTCCTGGCTGCAAGTATGCAGTCTGTCTGGGTCTCCCCCAGACTACCAGACCCACATGTTTGTCTCCTAGCCTGACTGCGTGTAACTGCATAAGCACATGGTACTGCCACATCCAAATCCATCCCTATCAGGACATCTGCAGGATGATAGTTTGGTACCCTTGTTGTCTCAAGACAACTTACTATTGGCATTTTGTCTTTCCCACTTACTGGCCCTCTCACCTTTTGTTCCTCACCTTGCCTCCGTGGACATCTGTATGCCACATGGCCCCCACTGATTGCATTCAAAACATTTAACTCTAGGTCCTGGACATGTACCTGGACTAGTGGCTTCCCCTGCCACTGGCAGATTCTGTTGGGCCAGTCTGTGCTGCCCACCATGGGTTCCTTTAGACCCATGAGCAGTACTGGGGTCCCTTTCCTGTGCAAGGATGCCCTGCTTGCTAGGTATGGGTCTCCATTCTTCCCCAACTCATCTGAAGTAGCACGTTGTCTATCAGCTAACCAGATCCTCATGTCCTCAGTCAAAGTGCTAAGGGCTTGTTCCCTCACCAAAATGTCTGCCAGGCCTTCAAAAGTGGTGACCTGACATCCACTCACCCACCTATGAAAATAAGTGCTCAGTTCAGCAACATATTCCCACACAATTTCATCTGCCTTGCGTCTATGCTCACAAAACTTTTTCCTACAAGTTTCAGGTGTTAGCTTAAAACATTCTAACAAGCAATACTTAACAATAGTGTAATTAAACAGTCAATGTCAAACATTTTAGACAACACAGTTACAGCTTTACCCTGGAATAAGGGGGTCAGGAACCATACCCAGAGCCTTTGGTCAACATCGTACTGTTTACATACCCTCTCAAACATATGAACAGAACTATCAAAATTATCCCCCTCTTTAAACTGCCTAATTAAAACAAAGAGTTAGAAGGTAACACTGAAAAAACAATCAGGAAAAAAAACTAAATGAAAACTCCAGTCAAGCTAGAACTTCCAATGAGTGACCTCCCAAACCTCCTGTAACAGAGGCACATGGGATATATGCAAATGACCCCTATGAACATCAGGCGTTTCAGCTATATGGCGATTCTGATTCCCAGTGACTTTTACATTTGAAGTAATTTTGATGGACAATTTCAGGCCAAAAAAGCCAAACCTCACTACCTATGGATATGCATATTTTAGCCTTGTTATGACCTTGTCAGCATAGCATAAGCAGAGTGTTTGCCTAAGCATAAGAAACACAGGGTTGTTATACCCAGCTGATGTCCATTATCATTAGGGTGGCTGCAAAATATCCCAAATAAATTAAAACAAAGAGTTAGAAGGTCACACTGAAAAAACAATCAGAAAAAACTAAATGAAAACTCCAGCCAAGCTAGAACTTCCAATGAGTGACCTCCCAAACCTCCTGTAACAGAGGCACATGGGATATATGCAAATGATCCCTATATATGCATATCCATAGCTAGTGGGGTTTGGCTTTTTTGGCCTGAAATTGTCCCTCTTTAAACTGCAGAAGAAATTTACTGACCTTTTGTGCTTCTAAAGTCCAGTTACTCCCTTCCCCATTACCTTCATGACTCTGGCGAAGAGTCAGCATCTCCCTCTCATGCTGCCTCTGCCTCTCCTTTTCCTCAGCTTCCAGGTGTAGCAGTTTCTCATTCTCCTCAACCTGCAGACATCTCAGTCTCTCAGCTGCTTCTATTTCCAAATGCCTGGCCTCCAACTCAAGTCTCTTTAGCTCCCGATGGATTTTTAAGTCCTCTGCAGAAAGGTTGAGCTGTCCATTCTCTGAGGATGGTACATCTCCACTGCCAGTCTGATCATCCTCCTGGTTGCTGTTTTCTGATGCAGCTATGACCAAAGCTGCAGTCATGTCTGCCTTAGTCAGGTTTCCATGCACCAGTCCCCTAGCCTGGCAAATCTCAGCCAGCTGGCTCCTTGTCAACTTTCCGTACTCCTCTGCTGACATGCTGCCTGCTCTCCCTGACTAACTAAGCTAACAAAAGAAATAAAACAGTTGTGATCTGAACTCTGAGTATTCACTGTGTGGTTGATTTAGAGTACAAAGCACCTTCAGTGATCAATGTACACAAGCTGCAGGAATTCACTCTACCCACACCAATACAAACCAATTAGTATTTGCTAACCAATTAATATGTGGTGTGGATATCCCACCACTGCCAAACAGTTAATATGTGACTTCCGTGCACTGACCCAGCAATCAAGGAGCCTCAATCCTCACTACTAACATCAGTGAGGGGCGTCCATATAGGGAAAGGATAACAAATACACACACAGTAAAGTATAATTTCCCTTAAGAGCTCACAGAGATCACAGTCAGTCTGGGGTTGGTTTCTCCCTTTCTCTCCAGGTCCCCAATAAGACTCCCCACTGGCACAGCTATAGGGTCCAGATCTCAGCCTAGTGGGCAAGCTGAAACCTCCAGCACCCTCTCTGTCCAACCAGTGCTTCGTGTCCCTGCCCAAGTAACTGACACACACATGCTTTGAGATAAGAGTTTATACAACCACAAAGACACTCCTGGGGAAGGCTGGCACAGATTCTCCAGCTCGGCCCCTTTTCTGCCCAGGATAAAAGGTAGTACCAGCTGCCACCACCCACTAATATCAGCTACTCAAAGGCCCTTCTGAAAGGGTGTCCGATTATTACTGTGTAATATTACTATCCAAATGGTATGTGTGACTGAACAGTCAAGGCTTATTAGAGTGACTTGGTACAGTATCACTATATACTTGCAATGTACTCTAGAGCTTAAATTAACTCTACATAAAACAGCCACAGTTGAAAGGTTTAAAAATATTTAATAATAAATAATAAAAACACAAGACAATACTTACTACACAGTGCTAGTCAAGAGTTCAGAAATCACAGAGAAATACTTAAAATAATACCGTAGAAAAGGTCTGACATCACAGAAAAACAAACTAGTCTATTCTTCCTATTTCCTAACTATAGAGAAAACACAGTTCTAAATAACTTACATATAGAAACAGGAAGTGCTGGTGATGTTGGATGTTTTCAAGACAAATACTCTGAGCTCTCTCATTCTCTCTCTTTAAATTGATAACAGAGCTGCTTCACATAACATCATTCTTCACACTTCTCTGGTTTTCCCAGGCTAACAGAAACTATATTTACATTCTTTACACCTGGTCAGAAACCAGAGCAGTAAAACACATTTATACATGCAAATTCTAGCCATTAACTCTGGTCTTAAAACAATAGGCAGGATGCCTCCCTCTAGACATATCAGCTCCAAATTTTGACATCAAAGACAGTCATAAAATGCTTGACTTAGCTTTCTTACAGCAGAGTGCACTGTTGTTACATTTTTGCAATTCAATATCCAAAGCAGTCTTTTCACATTTAAGAGAACAAGCCTGTGGCTTACATTAATATTTACAAATAAAATTATCTACAAAATTCTATCTGGCTAGGTTGGCAGCCTTCACCTATCTTCACACTGTTTTTGCCTTGCAACCTGATAGAATATCTATGTGTTATCTATGAGTCATTTTCATGAAGCTGGTACAGTGCCTCTGATGCCTTATTCTTTAGTATTGCAACTCCTCTCTTAGCCTATTTTTAGGCAATGGGTATTCCTTCTTAGCACGGCCTGTTTTTTCCTATCTTCCACGTTTTCCTGCACTCCTTCTTTCTTTTGATGACTTTCTCAACTACTGCATTCCACCGCCAGCTTTCTTTATGTACCTTATTTCCATACCCGGCTCGGCTGCATATCTGTTCTAGAATTCTCACAGATGCTGTTTTGAGGCATTAACATTCTTCTTCAACTCTACATATTTTCTTTGCTTCCTGATGTGCTACAATCCTGAGTAATTCCTTGAACTTTTGTACTTTCTCTCCAGTTAACTTTCAGGTCTCCGGCCTAGTCTATGTTGACTTTAGAGCCTTCTCTGACCACTGCCTGCAATTGATTGTGGCAAATAGCGGTGTATGCTGTGGGGCAACTGTTTCACTGGTGATGACTTTGCAATCGCTATTCTACTGCAGTACCCTTCCTTACTAGGAGAAAGTCTACCTGAGTTGCATGTTGGTCATTCTTGTATGTGATCTAGTGACTGTCTGTCTCTCTCTCTCTTGCTGAACTATGTTTTGGTCAGCATCAAGCCTTTTGCCAAACAGAAGTCTAGAATTCACACAAAACTAAATTATGCAGAAAGTGTACAAAATCCTGTCATCCAGCTGTTTAAAACAAGTCAGATGCTTGTGGGAAATCCTATAAAGAACTCAGTACTGAGCAATACCATTTGTGAAATAAGTAATAATTAGGTTTTAAATGAAGTCTACTGTATGATTGTTACAAAGACCATCCAAGATATGAGTTACAGAGAATTTAACTAGTTCTCTATTGGCATGAGTATTGTTGAAGTCGTCCAACTGCACTTTGTGGGGAAATTTGTCACTATGCTTGCATAATGTCATGCACGGGTACACACTTTTTTTTACTTAATTTTACTTGGTAAGTCCACTATACAAAGGTGTTTCTTTTCAGAGGGGGACTTGGGAGCACTCTCTTGTTAAATGACTTGTTCAGAGTAGTATATGTCATGAGTGGAAATTGGGGGAATCAAACTTTGTACTAGAGGACAAAGCTCATTGCAGCCTTGCCTCTCTGTGCTAAACTGCCAGTTGGTCCTGTAACTGTAACAGTAACCCCCATCATTTCAGTAGTGTTGTGCCAAACGGTTATTGAATTTGACATTTCAATGTTTTTGGTTACTTTTCTGACAGAAATCTTGATTTTTGTTTTTTATTTTTGTTTTTCTGAATGAAAAATAGTAGAATGGTGTAGTTGGCAGCATTGTACAATGAGTGGTAAGTGAATTCCATCTTGTAGACCTGGCTTACAGTTTAACATCAACCACTTACAGACTGTGTAAATGAGCATATAGTTTACACCTCTCAACTTTGTTACTAAAGAAATCTGGACAAAACCAAAATAATGGGGGGGGGGGGGCCCAAAATCAGGAACTGCTTTTAAATATGTCTCTAATTTCCTTGAAAAGTTAATAGAAAATAGTTTTTGTATCTACATGCATTTTCAGAGCAATAAAACATATGAAACTCTAATATTTGGCATTATTTACTCATTGTAATCGTGATTTACCAGAAAATCTAAAATTTCATGAACAAAAGGGCAAAAAAAATCTTCTTCGGCTTTTCCCAGTTAAGGGTCACCACAGCAGATCACCTACCTGCTCATGATGTGGAGTTTTATGGCTTCGAGTTGCCAGCCCGGCACCCAACCTTTCACAGAAGGCACACACATGCACGCCTAGGGCCAATTTAGAGTGTCCAGCACACCTACAGCATGTCTTTGGGAGGAAACCAGAGCACCCAGAGGAAACCCACACGACCACAGGGAGAACATGCAGACTCCGCACAAAAGGCACCCCAGCTGAGGAACAAACCAGAGAACCTCTTGCTGTGAGGTGGCAATGCTAACCGCTGCACCACCATGGCTTGAAGTGAAATCAGGGACATTCTGCAAAATTCTGGAAGGTTGAGAGATATGAAATAGTTTAATCAGCCAAATATGTTAAGTTGCTCCAGAAAACAGGGGGTTATATCAACTGTTTCCAAATGCATACCAATTGTTTTCATAAAGAAAATAAAAGATAATATCAGGAAACACATCTAAAAAAAACTAACTGTACTGCAATCATTTGTTCTCATGGGGATAAGGCAGAAAATTAATGTGCTCTATGAACTGCTGGCTGGCATTGTTGCAATAAGGAAATGTTGAAACAGCATTGTTAAAACAGGAATACATATCACTAAGTGTCATAACTAAACCTCACCATTTACGTCAGTACTTGGCTGTAAAAGTGGACTTATTACTCAGTCTTTCACTACGGATATGCTGAAACCACACTACCTGTGTCATTAGAATGGAAATATGCTGAAAATGTATTATTCGTGGTTTCTGAAGGTGCAATAAAGCTGCAGTTTGTATCATTAGAATGAGGACACCCCAGAATTGTGATGTTAACAGTATACCTCTGAGTATGTACTAAAAAACTAGAGCTCTCATTGTATGTTTGAGACCCCATAGTGAGAGTCTAGAAACAATGAGAAATTAATTGCGATCAGGTGGAAATATATATTGTCTGAAATTATAAATTGTAACTTAGAGACTTCGCTGACTCTGTGGTACAACAATTATAGGTTCATAGGTTCATAGGTTTATACTAGGCTATCTGCCCTAAGGCATTTATAAGCCTAGCCCAAATTTTTGTGGCTTACGCCACCCCTTATATGAAAAAATACTGTGCCCATTAGTTTGTTGTGCCTCTGTCCAGCAGTGACACAGAGATGATTCCCGGGGTAAACCTACGATCTCCCATCCACAGGTCTAGATTTCTCTTGAACAGAGTCAGCGAGGTGCTCTGCCTCACATGGACCGGGATTTTATTCCACAGCATAGGGAGTCTCTGAGTGATAAATCTATCCCTCCAGCATGTCCTATTTATATCCGTGCTAAGGTTTAAGTCACTTGCTCTAGTGGTTTTGGTGGATTTGGATTTTTTGAGGTGGAGCATGTCCATTAATTCCGGGTTGGACATGGCCTTGTATGTCAGGCACATGTCACCTCTGAACAGACGGTATGCGACTGAATAGAGCTGGAGTTTCTTCAATCTGGCAGCATATGACAGATTTTGGAGTCCCTTTATCCTTTTGGTGAGGAACTTTTGGGGTCTCTCCAATTGCTGCAGATGTCGAGTGAGATACATCCCGAATGGGGCATTGTACTCGATCATTGGTCTGATAAGTGAAGAGTACAGGGGAACAATAACCTCACTAGATCTGGATGTGAATCCCTTCATGATCAGGTGGGCAATGTAGAAGGTCTTTCTAACCACTTTAGCAATGTGAGTGTCAAAAGAAAGGCCACTGTCAACCTGGGTCCCCAGGTCCCTGATAACCTCTTCTGTGCTTAGTGGATTGCCACCTATATGGTAGCTTGGGGTTACCTTGTTTTTCCCGAAGGGTATGACTATACATTTTTGGCGTTTAACTTCAGGCCATGGCTCTGGCACCAGCTATCTGTTTCCGTGAGTCCCTTCTGAAGGATATCCGTGTCTGATGCACTTTCCAGTATGGCCCAGTTTGCAGTCGCCTGCAAACTTTGTCAGCTAAAGTCCTCCTATGTTGGCCTGTACTTCTGAGAAGTAGATGCCAAACAATAGGGGCCAAGGACCGAGCCCTGTGGGACACCACTTGTGACCGGCTTGGAGTCTGACACAGCGCCAGCAACTCTAACCCTGTGGGTTCTGTCCTTAAGCCAGTTTGCAACCCATCTTGTGACATATGGGTTTACATTTAAGCTGGTAAGTTTTTCTACAATACCCGAGTGGGGTATTGTGTCGAAACTTTGCAAGGTCAAGGTAGGCTGTATGGACTGCCTTTCCTCATCAATGGCCTTGGTGACTGTTTCGAAGAAGTCGACCAAGTTCAAAAGGCATGATCTTCCCTTGACAAAGCCAAACTGGGTCGGGTCCAATGTCTGCAAGTCCCCTATATCTTTGTTTATGAGCTCCATTATGATCCTCTCCATAGCTTTGCAGACTAGACTTGTTAAGCTTATGGGGCGGTAATTACCAGGGTCCGTAGAGGCGCCGCCTTTGTGTAGTGGGACTACAGTTGCCGTATGCCACTCCTTGGGCACGTATCCTGTGGTAAGGCTGAGATTAAACAGCTGCCTTATGTGCGGGTTTAATTCCTCATTTAGCTCGTGTAGCACACAGCCGGGGACACCATCCGGTCCCATTGATGCTGTGTTTTTAGCTTTAGAGAGTGCAGCTTTCACCTGTGCATTTGAGATGTCCGGGAGGCTACACTCGGCTGGGATAGTTATCTCTCCTTTAGGGGGGGAGGGGGGTGAAGTTTGCACTGAACCTGTCTGCCAGTATGTTGGCAATGTCTGTGGGTTCAGTGATTTTTGTATCATTTTGGACTAATTCTGAGCATATCTGGAGTTTCCACCCAGGTTCCTAACATAGCTGAAAAAGGCCTTATGATTGTCCTTTGAATCCATGGCAATTTTTCTCTCAAAATTGGCCTTAGTTGATTTTATGAGTGCTCGTATTTTTTACTAATAATGATCAGGGGTGACTTCCCTTTTATGGATTTTGTTCTATCATGTAATAGCTTTCTCCTCTTATTGTAAAGTTTGTTAATGGCTGGGGTCCACCAGACTGGATGTTTGCCCTTTGTGGAAAGAGTCTTGGTTTTATTTGGGATTGCCTGATCCATGCAGTCCTGGAGGTGTTCATAGAAGGCATTTGTAAGGGCTTCCGCAGCTTGGGTTGTGGTTTCCACTGGCTCAGGGGCCTTGAAGGATACCACACCAGTCTTGAGTAGTGTGAAGTTTGCTTTAGAGAAGTTCTTCACTATGGTCTTTTTGTTTGGGGTGGGGCGGGATGTGGATTTCCAGTGAGATTAATTTATGATCAGATCTCACCAATGAGGGATATACTGTCGGTGTGGAGCATTTTGTCCCCATGTTTGTGACAATGAGATCTAGTATATTTTCTCCTCTCGTGGGAACAGTAACTAGCTGTTCCATGGCATTTGAATTTATGAACTCCAGGAACCGTTGGGCTAGAAAGTTAGGGCTTGAGTAATGTTCCCAGTCTATATTCGGGTAGTTGAAGTCACCCAATATGATGGTGTTTGGAGATACATTTATACCCTCCAGTGTCTTCAGGAAGGCTGTATGGGGTTCCTGAGTTTGAGAGGGTGGCCTGTAGCATGCTACAATTTGTAGAGCAGTTTTGCCTATGGTTAGTTGCACCTGGATGGTTTCCGAAGCTTCGTGCGTTGCCACCAACCTGGAGGTGTGGGTATCCTTTATGAATATGGATACACCCCCTCCTTTTGTGGTGTGGTCCGGGTTTTGGGGCCAGAACGCATGCTATGAGGTAAAACCTAATAGTGCCGGGGTGTTCTCAGGAGCCTTGAACCAGGTTTCAGTTACAGCACAGACATCGATGTTCTCCATACTGAGAAGGGCCTCGAGTGCGTGCATTTTGAGATTTAGACTTCTGGCATTGAGCAGCATTACCCTCAGTTTCTTCCCATTTTTGTTTTCTAGGGTGGTAGGTTTAGAATTTGAGCCTTGCCTAAAAAAGGCACTATGGGGGTGGCAAGAGCCTTAGCCAATATCCGGAATCCCAGGGGTGACAGGTGCAAGCCGTCCCTTGCGAAGCAGCGTGGCTTGTCAAGCATGTCATCCCAGGCAGACAGACACTGGATCCCCTTTGAATGACACCAGCCATTAAGCCAATTGTTAAAGCTGATCATCTTGTCTCTATATTGTGGCATCATTCTTGGTGAAGGAAGGATACTGCTCAGGGTTAGGGTCATACCTGCCTGGGCTACATAATCAGAGAGCTCCTCTATGTCTCTTTTCATGTAGTCCAGGGAGGTACGTCTCAGGTCGTTCACACCAGCATGGACAATGACTGTGTCATATTTGTACTTGCCGTGGAGTGACCCGAGTGCTTGTGTTATGTGGCGGATTCTAGCGCCCGATAGGCAGCTTACTGTGACCCTCTCCTTGTTCAGCCTGGTGAGTGGGACGTCAGTGTGTCTGACTATGGAGTCACCTATGACAAGTATGTTTGGTGTTGTATTTGGCCTTAAGGGCTGTGACTGCTTTGCACACTGCTTTTGTTATGAAACAAAGGTCAAAGAAGCTGAGATGATTGTATGCCACAGCATTACAAGAATAGCTCCTCTTAATTTGTGACAACATATTTGTATTACCATTCAAAATACATTGTATAAGGAATGTCTGCAAGACTGATGGTAAGAGAAGACTGACTCTTTGAGGTGTTGGATGATGCTGACTGCATCTACCAGAGTAAATGTTACAGTCGTTATTGTTCTTAGGTCACTGACAGGCAGTAAAATACCTGTGGTGGCATAGAATGCCAGCATTCCAGTTTGTATTCAGAGATGTAAAACAAGATTGCTAGTTTTGTACTATATTCACAGATCTGACTGTCCTTGCTACCCCAGTAGAAGACAGCTTTGACAAGTAGCCACTCCCCCTCCCCTTCCCTCCCCAAACATCTCATCAGTGGCAGTAGATGTCCATTGTACTACTGGTAATCCTTGATAAACATCATTGCACTTTGTGGAGAAATTTGTCACTATGTTTGCATAATGTAGTTTACAGGTACTCAATTTACTTTACTTAGTTTTATTTGGTAAGCCAACTATACAAAAGTGTTTCTTTTCAGTGTGCCCTGGGAACACTCTATGGTTAAGTGACTTGTTCAGCATTGTACATTTTACAAGTAGGAAGTGGGGGGGGGGTCAAACTTTGTACTTGAGGACAAAGCTCACTGCAGCCTTGCCCCTTTGCGATAAACTGCCAGTCAAAATATTATAGTGTTCTTACTGTTTCATTGCTCTTATGCTTAACCTGGCACTTCTAATGTGTTTTTTTCTTCTGGAAGCATCCTGTAACTGTAACAGTAGTCCCCATCATTTTAGCAGTGTTGTGCCAAACGATTACTGAATTTGTCATTTCAGTGTGTTTTGTTATTTCGCTGACATAACTCTTTTTATTTTCTGACTGAAATGTAGTAGAACGGTGTAGCCGGCAGTATTGTGCAATGACTGGTAAGTAAATTCCATCTTGTAGGCCTGGTTTACAGTATAACATCCACCACTTGTGGATTGTGTAACTGGGCAAATAGTTCATACCTGGATCACTGGCCATAAAAACGAAACAACTAAGCAATAGTTCATACCTCTCAACTTTGTTGCTTAAGAAATCTGGACAAAGCCAAAAATAACAGGGGGGGGGGCATGATAATCTTAAAAAAAAAAACCTCCCCGTTAATTGGCTGTGAGTACCTATTTGTAACTCTTTTGAGCTCCCAATCTATTGAATCTAGTCACATTATTTGACAGTAGTAGATATGATATGGACAAGTAAAACTATAAAGGTCAGTTAAGTAGAAAGACACATTCTTTATTTCACTGTCTTCTTAGCTGCTCTACCTCCTCCAAAAGACCTGTCACTCATGGTTTAGCTCAGGGTTCAGTCTTTGGGGCACTCTTCTTTGGCATTTATCTCACAGAGGACAAAGCCACAGTTAAGGGTTTATGGCTGACCAAGTTTGCAGATGACTATAAACACAGTGTCATCATAAATCCCCCCAGAGGACACCAAGATCCTCCAAGAGAGCCTTTTCCAGACAATAGCTGCTATCAAAATCATGGACTAAAACTAAATGCAAAGAAATGTATAATAGTAGCCTTTGGCAAGCAAGACCTCCCTTGTAACTATCACATTGCAACACACCCCTGGAAATTGATCCGGTAGTTAGGGACCTGGGAACCTAAGTAGGCAATGAACTGTCCTTTGATCACCACATATCAACTATTGCATGAAAGTCTTTTTTCATTGTGCATCTTATTAATAAGGGTATGGTGTCCAGGTTCACAGATGTGATCTTTCCACTGTATTCTGCACTCATCCAGCTGATCATATAATGCTCCCTTTGGTATATACCTGTCCAAACATTTGACACAACTTGAATGTCCACAGTATTTTCTTACTAAGAAAATCAATGGCCTAAATCATAAAATCTATGTGGGCCATCCTAAAGCCTTGTCCCTCTTCTCAATATCATGCACACTACTGAGGGACTGTTTCTGCCTCATGTACAGATCCTCAGCAGACCCTATCCTGTCAGACATACTACACATCCACATGTCCAGTGGGGGCATAAATATCTGCTCAAGAGATCTCAGTCTATTTTGCAGCATAAACAGAACATGTTGATGGGATAAATATGTATCACAGAAATACTACTTCTTTGAAATAGTCCTCCTCTCCACATAAAGAAAAGTATGTCTTTACACTGCTGAAATGAAATCTGCATGAATGAACCATAGGATCATAAGAAGTTACTAGGCTAATGGCCCTAGGGCCCTTACAAGCCTAGCCAAGTTCTTACCCTTATTTCCACGATCAGCACCTACTGCCCCTGTCCAAGAGGGACACAGGTGGAACCCCCAGGGTGAATTTATGATCACCCATCCAATTGTCCAGATTGCATTTGAAGAGGGCCAATGAGGTGCTCTGTTTGACATGAAGTGGGAGTCTATTCCAAAGGTGTGGTAACCTCTGGGAGACAAATCTGTCCCTCCAGCAGGTTTTATTAATGTCACATACCAGGTTTAATGTCTTTAGAGAGAGTAACCCATGTACCATTTGACTTTCAGATATGAAGCATTTCCAATAACGCAGGGTGAGAGATTGCCTCTGCCAGACAGATTGCCAGAGAAGGCAGAGGTCACCTCTGAGTATCCTGTATGAAACAAAATAAAGTGACAGTGATTTCAGATGATCTCCATAGGACAGATGGTGAAGACCTGGAATTTTCCTTGTGAGGAACCTTTCTGGTTTCTCCAATTGCTGCAAGTGCTTAGGAAGGTACATACCAAAAGGGGCATTGTACTCAGTTATTGGCCTGATGAGAGAAGAGTACAGGGAGGTAATAACTTATTTTTTTTCTGGAGGCAATGCCCTTACTTATGAGATGAGCAATATAGAATATCCTTCTTACCACTGTGATGTCATGGTGGTCAAAGGTAAGGTTGCTGTCAACTTGTGTGCCCAGGTCTCTCACCACTGAGTCCATACCTAAGGTGTTGCTATTGATGTGGTAGTTAGCAGGAACATTGCTTTTAATGAAAGGAATGATGATACATTTTTTTGCATTGAGTTTAAGTCATAACTTTGGCACCAGTCATTTATTTGTGTAAGACCCTGTTGTAGGATGTTGACATAATTTGGAGATTCTATGACAGCTCCCAGTTTGCAGATCAGCATACTTTGTCAGCCACAGACATTTAGTTTTTGCTTGTACTTCAGAGAAATAGATTCCAAACAGAAGATGTCCCAGGACCAATCCCTGTGGAACACCACTGGTTACAGGTCTGCTGTTGGAGGTGGATTCCCCTATTTTGACTATACGAGTTCTATCAGTGAGCCAGTTAGTGACCCATCTAACGATATAAGGGTTGATGCCTAGTTGGGTGAGTTTGTCAATGATGTCTGACTGAGGGATAGTGTCAAATGCCTTGAATAAGTCCAGGTAAGCTGTATGCACAGATTTCCCCTCGTCCAGGGTCTTGGTGACTGTCTCGAAGAAGTCCACCAGGTTTAACAGTCATGATCTTTCTTTGACAAATCCAAGCTAAGTAGGGACAAGTGTTTGGAGATTACCACTATATCTTTGTTGATAAGGTCCATGATGATTAGCTCCATGGCCTTGCAGATAAGGCTAGTCAAGCTAATAGGTCTATAGTTCCCAGAGTCAGTGGAAGCACCACCTTTGTGCAAGGTAATAACGGTGGCTATTTTCCATTCAGCCAGTATGAAGCTGGTACTTAGACTATTATTGAAAAGCATACCCAATGGTGTTGCTAATTCATGTTGGAGCCCATGTATGACACAGCCTGGGATATTATCAGATGCCGTGTTTTTGGCCTTAGAGAGGGCATTTACGACCTGCTCTTTAGAGATACAAGGCAAGGGACAGGTGGTAGGGATGTCATGGCATACATGTGGCAGGGACAGGGGAGTGAAGTTTTCACAGAACCTGTCGGCCAACAGGTTAGCTATGTCTACAGGCTCAGTATATGTGGTATCATTAACTACCAGTTCTGCACAAATCTGGACCTTTACTTTTAGGTTATGGATGTAACTATAGAATGCCTTGTGGTTCTCCTTTGTTGAGGAAGCTAATTTAGACTCATAGTTTGCTTTGGAGGACTTCACAAGAAGTCTTATTTGCTTGTTTAAGCTGAGGAGAGAGTGTTTCCAGTTTAGGAGGGCTTGCTTCCTCTTACTCTTAGACAGCAATTTTGTCCTTTTATTGTAAAGCTTGTTAATGGCAGTTGTCCACCAGGCAGGTTTGCTCTTCCTTGAGTAGCTTGTTTTAGTCCTATCATGTATGGCTGAGTCAATGCAGTTATACAGGTGTTTGTATAAAGCTTTGGTGTAGAGCTTAGTATAGCTGTCAGTTCCTTCTCAGGAAGGAGGTACAGTGAAGCTATGTGTACCATCCTGTATGTGGTTATCATTTGATTTGGAGATTTTTTTTTTTTAGTTTAGTTGCTGCTGGGATAGGGTTAGGTGTGACAGTTACTTTGAATGAGACTGATTTATGATCAGATCTCATCAGCAAGGACCTCACATTGGGGGTGCTACAGTGGTTCCCCATATTGATGAGAACCAGAATCAGGATGTTGGCACCCCTTGTGGGGATGTCAACCAGCTGGTCCAGGGCATTAGAGTTAATGAAGTCGAGGAGCCTTTGGTCAATGGATGGGTAGTTAAAGTCACTCAAAACCATGGTGTTTGGATATATCTTGACAGACTCAAATAGATTCAAATAGGCAAAGTGGGTATCCTGATTCATGGAGGTGGTTCTGTAGCTGGCAATGACTTCAATATGTGTCCTATTAACAGTTAATTGCACCTGAAGTGTCTCCAGGGAGTCATACTGTTTAACCAATCTGAATGTGTATTTACCTTTAATGATATTGATACACCACCTCCTATAGTTTTCATATATTCAGTTTGAGGTCTGAACATGTGGAAGAAGGTGCAATCCAGTATGGCTGGGGTGCTCTCCACAGCCTTGAACCAAGTCTCTGTGACTGCACAAATGTCTGAGTCTTCGAAGGTGAGGACAGCTTCCAGTGAGTACAATTTCATGTTGAGACTTAGTGGTTAAGGTCTTCCCCTCCCATGCACAAGGTACAAGGTTCGATCCTGACCTCCGACCAATGCCTGTTTGAAGTTTGCATGTTTTCCCTGTGTCTCCATGGGGTTTCTCCCATGTCCAAAAACATGCTGAGTATTTCCATCTCAAACTCACCAATGAATGGAGCTGTGGGCAGCAGCACAGACTCTATATGGTGCCCTATAGGGGGAAGAGTTGTACAGACCAACCGCTTTGGGCATCTACTGTGGTGCGCAGTATCCTCAAGATAGGAGAACACTGATTACAGACTGCATGCTGTGGCAGGGCTAGTCATGCAACGGCGTAAAATATGGCTCTAGGTGATTCGGTCATGTTGACTTACGTCACCAAAAATGGGCATGGGTAGTTACCGGTGATAAGTGGGTTGAGGACCCGGCCTATTCTGACCCATGCCAGGGACCCTTGCTAATGGTGGAGGGGTATATATGCCCCTATTGACCAGTGTGTGCCTGCTATAAAGCCCAACAGCCCTGGGTCAATAAGCTACTGGCTAGCTGGTGTCTAGTTGCCCAGCCTGGGTTACCTGGGATAGCTCTGTTGAGCAAAAGCTGGACGTAAAACGAACCAACCTGCCAAACATGAACTGAGAATTGCTATGCTTAATGCAGGTTCACTGACAGGAACGCAGCTTGGAAGTGGATGACATGATGATATGAAGGAGGCTGGACATCCTATGTATCCAAGAGATGAGATGGAAGGTCAGTGCAACAAAGCCACTTGGATTGGGATCCAGAGTCTACTACTCAGTTGGAGGGCAGGCTAGAAATGGTGTAGGAATTGTGGTGAGAGAGAGGCTTCAGAAGACAGTAAGGGATATCATCAGGATTAATAACAGACTCATGGCAGTCAGACTCCAGTGTAATGATAGGGCAGTATTCATAATCTCAACCTATGCCCCACAGCAGGGTTGTGATAGTGAGGAAAAGAGTGCATTCAGACAGCATTTGCAGGACCTACTAGATAAAGCAGGACAACATGAATTGGTGTTGATAATGGGTGACTTGAATGCACATATCGGGACAGACAAAACAAGATATGAGGACTGCCTGGGTCCACATGGGTGGGGCAGCAGGAATAAAGAAGAAGTCATTCTAGACTTCTGTCTTGCAAATGCCTTGATAGTAGCCAACACACGGTTCAGAAAGAGAGAGAGTCACAAGATCACATACAAGAGTAGTCAACATGCAACTCAGGCAGACTTCCTCCAAGTAAGGAAAAGGCACTGGGATATAATCTATTATTGCAAAGTCATCCTCAGTGAAACAGTCAGTTCACAGCATAAACCAGTAGTTGCCACAATCAGCTGCAAGCAGTGGTCAGAGAAGGCTCTAAGGTCAACAGAGGCCAGGCTGAAGACCTGGAAGTTGACTGGAGAGAAAGTACAGCAGTTCAAGGAATTACTCAGGGCTCTAGCACCCCAAGAAGAGGAGGAAATAGGTGGAGTTGAAGAAGAGTGGCAGCGCCTAAAAACAGCATGTGGTAGGACTACAGAAAAGAAATGTGGCTGAGCCAGGTATGGAAATAAGGTACATAAGAAAAGCTGGTGGTGGAATGCAGAAGTCCAGGAAGTTATCAAAAGAAAGAAGGAGTGCAGGAAGAAGTGAGAGACAGAAAAGAATGACCAGGCTAGGAAGGACTACTGGCTGGCTAAGAAAGAAGCTAAGAAAGAAGTTGCAATAGCAAAGAATAGGGCATGGGAAGCACTCTACCACCTTCTGGAAAGTGACTTAATAACGGGCACAAAGAAACTATATCAGGTTGCAAGGCAAAGACAGAAAGATAAAGAAGATTGTCAGACACCCTTCACAAGGGATGGTAGCACAACAGCAACCTGCTCACCAGTCCACAAGACATCAAAGGCAGATGGAAGGAGGATTTCCAGCAGCTTCTGAATGAAGAAAACCCCACAGAAGTTGTACTGCCCCAGACACAGCCTACGATGAAAGAAGAAGAGGAGCCCACCCTAGAAGAAGTAAGAATAGCACTAAGGAAGATGAAGTCAGGGAAAGCAGCAGGCTCAGATGAGGTCACAGCAGATATGATAAAGATGCTGGGTAAGATAGGGGTGAAATGGCTCCTGAGGGTACTAATAACAGTGTGGACAGAAAGGCATTTCCCAGATGACTGGAGAATAAGCATACTCATGCCAGTGTACAAGAACAAAGGGGGCATCCACAACTGTGGGCAGTACAGAGGCATCAAACTCCTATCACATTGCATAAAAGTTCTTGCGAAAGTGATTGATAAATGGATACACAGAGTTGTAGAATGTAAGATGGGAGATGAGCAGTTTGGATTCAGATCAGGATGCAGCACAATTGACCCAATGTTTGCATTGAGACAGATACTTGAGAAAAAGCTAGACATGAGGAGAGAGTCCAACTGGACATTCCTAGACTTGGAGAAAGCATATGACAAGGTCCCAAGAAAGCTGATCTGGGCAGTACTGTGGTGGTTTGAAGTCCCAGAAACATTGGTCGAATTAGTGCAGGCTATGTACAAGGACCCAATGACTGAAGTATGAACAGTGTTTGGCCTCACAGAGGGATTCTCAGTGGAAGTGGGTGCACACCAGGGTTCGGCTCTGATCCCACTGCTGTTCATACTGGTGATGGACTACATTAGCAAGCAAGTTGGAGGGGATGTATCAACAAAGCTGCTGTATGCAGACGATGTCGCAGTACAGGCAGACTCTGAGCTAGAACTTCAACAAAGGATAGGAGAATGGAATGCAAATCTGAAGGCACATGGGATGAAACTAAGCACAGATAAGACGGTGGTAATGGCAGCTAATTGGGGAAATCAGAAGAAGCTGAGAATAGAGATAGAAGGGAAGATAGTGGAACAGGTAAACAGCTTCAAGTATCTGGGAGGCATGGTTGAGGAGAAGGGTAGTCTGCATGAAGAGGTCAAAGCTAGAATCAGAGGGGCTGCAGCCAATTGGCATAGAGTGTCAGGTCTAGTCTATGACAGAAGAATGCCAAAGAAGCTGAAAAGTAAGGTGTACAAGACAGTGGTACGACCAGTACTACTGTATGGTACAGAAACCTGGGCAGTAAAGGCAGAACAGATGAAGAAGCTAGAGGTGATGGAAATGAAGTGCCCGAGAAAGGTGGTAGGATGCACATTGTGGGGCAGATGAAAAAATAAGGACATAAGAGCAGAAGCCAAAGTAGCTCCAATTGCAGAAAAGATCAAAAATAACAGATTACAGTGGTTTGAGGACATGTGTAGAAAAGCAGAAGACAGTCTGGTGAGAAAGATTTGGGACAGACAGGAAGAATGTAGGAGGAAGCGAGGGCATCCAGCAAAGAGTTGGATGGATTGTGTGAAAGAAGATCTGCGACAGTCAGGCATGAGTGTTGAAGAAGGCAGGAGAGTGGCACTGAATCGAGAGAGTTGGCGACAGTTAATACGATACCCAGACCCCATGTAAATGGGAAAAAGGGATGATGATGATGATGACTCCTAGCATTTAGCAGCATAACCTTGAGGTTGTTTTAGATGGAGTTTTTACACTGGGAATTTTGTTCTTGAGACACTGCCTAAAAAGGCACTATGGCAGTGGCAAGAGCCTTAGGCAGTAGCCAAAATCCCAGGGGTGTCAGATGAAGACCATCTCTGGCAAAGCATCGATGTCTGTTGATCTTGCTGTCTCAGGCTGACAGATACTAGATCCCCTTAGAATGACACCAGAAGCTACTCCAATTATTGAAGTCAATCATTTTCTGTTTGTATTGAGGCATCATCCTAGGTGAAAGTAAGATGCTGTGTAAGGCTAGGGACATACCTGCCAGAGACACATAGTCCAAGACCTCCATCATGTCTCACATCATATTGTCCAGAGAGGTACATCTCAAGTAGTTCATACCAACATGGACTATGACAGAGTCATAACAGTACCTGTTGTTGAAAGACTTGAGTGTTTGTGTGATATGGCGTATTCTGGCACCTGACAGACTGCTGACCGTGACCTTTTCCTTATCCAGCCTGGTGAGAGGGGCATAATTTTGTCCCATGATGAAATCACCTATGACTAATATGTTTGATTTTGTGTTTTGCCTTAAGGGTTTGACCGGTGAGTCACTGGTGCATGAGCTATTATGTGTATTGTGTTCTGCAGAGGAAGTGTTATGTGTGGCATGCTTGTGTTCGTGTTTGGGAGGTCTCTGGTGTTTAGGTATGTTTCTGGTGAGCCTCTGCATATGTACGTATGCGGTATATGGGTTTGGGTGGAGTAGGAGGTGAGGTGTGCATGCTGGCAACCCATTCATTGTCATATGTACTGACTGATGTGTGACAGAGCATGGATTCAAGATTATTAATATAGTTCGCAAATCCCAAGAAAATAGCTTAGAAACAACCAGGAATAAAAAAAACAGCTTAACGCTATTGTGTGTATATTTGTTTCATAAACATAGCAACAACTAGATGGTCAAACTTTAAGTCATTTGAGCACATTTAGAAGCAACATGTAACATGAATAAACAAAGCATTGAATAATATGATATTGTTTCTTAAACATTATTTATTTATTTTATTTTATATTTGTTGACCGGGCTAGTCCAACTGGATATATGTCCATTTTCAGTGGAGGCCCGGGGAGAAAAGCTCCAACAAACACAAAAAAACCCCACAATATCATTTATAATATGAGACATTTTCAAATACAGCTAAATTTACAGATACTCATCTCATTCATTACATTTTGTTGCATTTCTGTAAACAGGATCATGGTACATTTCAGCTATGGTTAGCCATTCAAAAAATTGCCTAATAAAAATGTTATATAAGAGAATACTTTTTTTATTTTTATTTATTCTTCAGTAGGAAGTATTTAGAAACACTAGACACATTGTAGTTTAAGATAAAAAATCTAATTATGTTTAAGGAAGATCAGTATGAATTGTTGGCAAGTTACTGCTTTAGGAATAATAATGTTTTTTGACAAGTTTTTTAACTTGACTCTATATGGTGCATGTCTTTTTAACCAAAGAATGTTAAAGAACATAACATTGGGTGAATTTGGCACCAAAAAGTGTATAAATTGGGTTAATTAATCAATTAAGGTTATTCTGAAGAAGTCCATATTGAAGTGGATGAAAGCGCTTAATCGAATGTTTTAAAGATGATCTGTTTTCTGTTTTTTATATCTCATTAAACTGGTAGTATTATTGTTTTCTGGATGTGTGCTTTCTGCTAGCATATCCACACAATAGCGTTAAGCTGTTTTTTTTATTCCTTATTAATATAGTTGCATCTCTCACACATTGTGTTTGTGTGTACTAGGAGTAGAGGGTTGCTGGTGAACACGAGACAGTTGCTACACTGCCTCAGGATGCCCATGTCGACCAAGCTGGCTGTAGAAACTGTGGAAAATTATCCAGCCATAGTGATAGGTAAATTTATATGATCAGGAAAATGATCACAGTAAGGAGTGGCTAGTGGGTGAGAGGTGTGTTGGTACCTCTGAGGCAATGCTTAGTGTTGCATCAGGTGCACAGAGAGCAGGGCCACAAGAAATCTCTGGAGGACCACAAGCAAAGTGCTAAGGGAAAATTTAACAAACAAAACATTTGCGTCTGTAACCACCAATGGTAACCAACACTACTAGGCAATGCACAATGGAGCATTACATGCAAACAAGTGCAAACACAGGTCTTAAATAAAACAAGAAAAATACCCTTTTTTACTTCAAGCTAATAAACTAGATGGATAACTACAAATTCACCCCGGGTTTAGCATCCTCATCCCTCATGTATTGGTGCAACATGTAAATATTCTATCTGTCTCTGGTTATTCATACATAAAATATAAGGGCTACAAACTGCATGGGAATGTATGGCTAGGATTCCATAGATTCTCACAGATCAATAGCCTAGAAAGTACCTATGCACCTATGAAGCTGTGTATATATGTATGTATGTATGTATGCAGTCATGTATGTATGTGTGTATACAGCTATGTCCACTGTGCTAAAATTCAGTTTATGAACAACAAATATGACTCAGCTGATATATATATATATATATATATATATATATATATATATATATATATATATATATATATATACATACATACAAGGTATAACTATCTGTATTTATAAATAAGACATAATTTAAAAATATACACACATACATCTGTATAGCTGTGATTGTGTATTATTTTGTCAAAGGTATGTTTGACTGATATAAAAATGGTCAAAAAAAAATGAGTGAAAATACATCTGACTGAGGGTACATTTGTTTGCACCCCCAAGCAGCAGTGGGGGGGTCTGCAACCACACCATCCTTAATTATATATTCTACCTTCATGGTTGCACACTAGTGGAGGAAAACCCCCCACCACAAATGGTAAGTAGTGGTGGTGCACAAACACAAGCTTCTACAAGTCTGAGGGTACAACAAGACAGTGGGTACTGCCAGTCTATAGAAATTCTTCTAAATTGTGACCTCCAACAACCAAATGACACCAGAAATAACATTTATAGAGTTTTACACCTTTTGATGAAATGGCTTTTCAGTCAAATGTACTTTCAGTCATTTTTTTCAAGCATTTATACTTCAGTCAAAGCTACCGTTCATGAAATAATATATATATATATATATATATATATATATATATATATATATATATATGGGTTCATGTCAAACCCACGACATGTTGAAATATCGAAAGTCAGTACACCAACACGAAACCATCGACATTTCAAAACATCGACAGTACAGGTATACGAAGGGACAGCGCTAACATGGGTCCTGCAAGGGGGAAGTAAAGGATATGATATGATACTGTACCCATACTACTTCCCCCTTGCAGGACCCATGTTAGCGCTGTCCCTTTGTATACCTGTACTGTCGATGTTTTGAAATGTCGATAGTTTCGTGTCGGTGTACTGACTTTCGATATTTCAACATGTCGTGGGTTTGACATGAACCCGCATATATATATATATATATATATATATATATATATATATATATATATGTGTGTGTGTGTGTGTGTGTGTGTGTGTGTGTGTAGGTCTATGTTAAAATAATGAAATTCCAAAAGCACAAACCTGAAAATATTGAGACAACAACCTCGAAATGTTAAGAGCATGAATGAGTAAAACATGAACGCAGAAAATAAAGAAGGCAATGCAGCACTAATGTGATCAGTGGAATATGCATAGCTGGCAATTTGTATTCATTGCTTTCTACTTCAGTGTTTTATTTGTTCGTCTTTTTAACATTTTGAGGTTATGGTCTTGATGTTTTCAGGTTCATGCTTTTGGTGTTTCATTATTTTGACATATATATATATATATATATATATATATATATATATATATATATATATATATATATGCATATCAGCTGAATCATATGTATGTATTGGATAAATAGGATATATATACTTAGGCACAGATGGATATACATGCACACACAAACGCACATAGCAAGTTAATCTCCCTTTTGCAGATACTGGTGAGTATGCAGTCCACTAGTTGCTAATCTGCTGAAAAGTACAAGTATAATTTAGCATTAATAATAATACTACTACCTCCTCTCACTACAGTTTAAAGTATAATTTAGCATTAATAATAATACGACTACCTCCTCTCACTACAGTTTAAAGTATAATTTAGCATTAATAATAATACTACTACCTCCTCTCACTACAGTTTCACACCCTCTAACATCCATTTCCCTTTACACTGATATGACACTGTACCCAGGCCCTTAAAGAGGATGGTGCATTGAAATCCACTTATATTAAGTTACTGAAAAAAACAGCAATTTTATTTACACTAAAAATTAGCATCTACAGATTGAGGATCCCTTAATGATATTCATCTCATGCCTTTTTCAGAAATAGAGAATGGTCTCCTTTGGGAGCTGTGCATGCAGTGTATTCGTAGTTTAAAAATAAACATCACTTACATTACATATTGAATTAAAAATTGGTGTGCTGATGATATTGCCATAACATTTACTAAACTAGATCATCTATGTGATAGAGAGTGGCTGGCAAACGACAACACATTCACAGTTACTTGGCATGCAGCCCAGGAGACCATTAAGCAGCTTAGCCAAAATTCCCAATGATTCCAAAGCACTTTCTGGTTAAGTGACTTGTTCAATGTCACACAGTAGGTAAATGTGGTGGAAAGATTCAAACCCTGCTCCCTTGTCAGAGGAAGCAGCTCCTTAATAAGTTGGAGCTTCAGCCTTCCACACTAACTGCCAGAGTAACAGTTTTTAACTGAATGCAGAAATTCTTTACAGCCCAGTCTTGCAGAGTAGAGTGTATTACAGTAATATGTAACAATGACAGATTAAGGGATTCTGGAGATCACACTGTTCTGATTGGCACTCAGTATAATGCAGACTGTATGACCTGACAAATGTAGACCCTTTTGCAGTTGTTGGAGGCTGTAAAGGAGGTACTGCAAAGCTTATTACTGAAATGCAGCTTGTTTAAACTATATTACACAATTTGGGCCAATTAATGAATTAATTCATTCTTTAGTGCAATGAAAAAAACAAAGATAATATAAATGCTGTATCTGTTTTGGTCAATGACCTACAAGTCATACAAAAATCAGAAGTATTACTGAATACAACATGCTGTTTTTTTTTTGAGTGGGGAGTGGGGGTTTCATTCTTGTGGGACACTTACAACCCATTTTGACCTCCTTATGTCTTCTCTCTCATCACTCAGTATAGATTTAATCTACGTGGATAACTAATAATGCTGCATCATCACAGTATGGACCTCCAGACTCAACAGAGCTGAATCATGGACAAATGTGGCCCTATGCAGGGTAATGAATCAGGCCCTCTGCCTGCCATACTAGTATTCCATTAATTGGCTGTCTCTCCCAAATAACTATAAGTGCTGTTCAAACCTGTCAGTTTAATACTATTTTATTATTCATGTTTACAATTAGGTCAGTGTACAGACCATTTTCTTCTTTACTTTTATAGTTATCACAGAGATTTGATTTAATTTAAAACTTTTATTTCCAATTTTACACAAAAAAACAGTGACAGACATTTTCTAAACAAAACAAAATGCTCTCGCATTGAAAACAGGCATTATGAGAAATGGTAAAGTTTCCTTCCCTTGAAACTCACATTTAGTGAAAATGCATCTGGCAACCCATTAAGCCTCAAGACCTGAGCTAGGATTCATACTCAGATATTGTATAGTGAAGGATTATTTAGCATTTATGTGAAAGGTGCAGGAATTAAAAAGGCACACGTATAACACATTTGCTAACAACCTGGGACAACCCAATGGACACAAGTGCCCCTTTTCAGGAGCAGCTCAGAAGTACTTTCAGGTGAAGGAACTTGGCAGAGTCAGAGAGAAGAGAAATAAAGGCCGAGGTAATCAAACTATGTACTACAGGAAGCAGCTCTTAGCCTTATTCACCTGCACAAAGTGCTAAACAAATTGCTGCAGCCCAAAAGTGCATTTTACTTGTGTAGCTGAAAAAACAACCTAAATTAAAAATATGTTCATGTTTACAATATTAACATTAAATGCAGACTTCATGCTGTCCAATTTATTCACAGCTAAATAATAAACACACTGTCAATATTCAGCAGAACAATGAAACCATGGATCACATCTAAAGAACATGGCTCATCTGTTGATGCTCTTGTTTACTACAATCAATTTCCTTTGAGCCACAAAATGTATGACATTCTAGTGACTGACTGTAATCATCAGGGATTCTAGCAGCTGATGTGAATGATTAAGGTACAGAATTTGATTCTCCATGACTCTAACCCCCACTGCAGCATGTCACACGCGCACACACGCATGGACACACACACACACACACACACACACGCACACACACACACACACACACACACACACACACAAGCACACACACACACACACACACACACACACACACACACACACACACACACACACACACACACACACACACACGCATGCACATGCACATGCACACACACACACACACACACACACACACACACACACACACACACACACACACACACACACACACACACACACACACATGGCAATGCCCCTGGCTGCACCACTCCATCTCCCAGCTGGGTTAATTGTAAAAGAAGCAGCAAACATCCTACAAGAATATCCTGTTCATTCTAAAGAAAAACTCCTGCTGCTGTTGCTGCAAAAAAAAAAAAATATACTGGTTCAGGTTTGTTGTACAAAAATAAATTCTTGCTATGTTATAAAATAAATTTCTGCCATGTTGCAAGAGTTCAAAAACACATGCCAATGTTAGATATTGAGATACGAAACAACTGAGCCAGGAAATGTTAAAGAGTCCTGGCAGGGAAATAATAGTTTTGAGTTTTTTTTGAAGGACATAATGAAGATGATTTTTTTCAAGGGTTTGAATTTGTTATATGGGCAGGCTGGGTATCCTGGCCTGCATTGCACCCTAAGCAGCTGGCCAGGTCACTTAATTCTGCATTCAGCCCTGCCATAACTAAATCCCACATCTCTGCTGGTCTGTCCTTGTATGTGAAAAAAGTGCATCTGCAAAATATTAAATTATGTGATACCATCATCAGACAACAAAGCAACCCATCCAGATTCAAAAAAATACTAAAACAGCACTTTAAATACACTTGGTTCTCTTCTTGCACTTTCCCAGGTACATTACCATGGCTCTTATACACTTTCATTACCTCTATATATCTCAAAAAATACAACTTAATGTAAATTTCCTGCTGTCTTGTATTCCTTTGCCCCTTGCTGCCACTTCTATTGTCTCTACTTACCACCTGACAAGGTTTTCACTCCAGGAAAACTCCATCTCATACTCATAACCTTCTACATCTACCAATGTTCACTACATTTTTTCCATATCACCTAATAAATGTGCACACTGTTCACCTTTCCTCACCTCCTCTCTTCTTTCTACTCATGTTTCCCATATTACTTCCCTTTTTTTTTTGCTAACCTTAATTGTAAAATTGTAATTTGACATTTTAAACCTTATTATATATTTCAAATTGTCTTATATTAATAAGTAATGACTCTATATTTTACCAACTGCAGATTTTTGCCTAGCATATCTGCCTTTCAATTATTGTATGTCTATATTTTAACTTTAAGCTTTACATATTTTCCGCTCTTGTATAAAATTGCCTATTTTGTTACTGGAGCTTTTATCACTGGACCTCCAGTGAAAAGGGGTGCAGCAATACAATTGGACTACCTTGATCAGCAAAAGCAATTGGATGTCATTGAGGTGCTTGAATGGTCTGATCATTGCACTGGAAAAAAGTATCCAGCTGATTGAACATTGATAGCTTTCTTTTGGTGCAAGATTGCGAACAGTGGGGATCGGGGTGTTTGCCTTTTCTTCACTGTACAGCAATCTCTGAGTTGGTATATATAAGTAGCAGGGGGTGTGGGAGTGTACAGGGGCTTGACCCTGTAAAAAAAAAAGACTGCTTTTTTATTTTCAATTTTTTTTTATTTACTAGTTTTTGTCACTCTTGCTGCTATCAGTTATATGAGTATATGGCTAAGTGTCATGAATATTTATCTATATATATATATATATATATATATATATATATATATATATCAATTAGATATAGATATATGTGTCAATATATAGATATATATGCATACAAATATATATATATATGTGTGTGTGTGTGTGTGTGTGTGTGTGTGTGTGTATAAATACATTTCAGCATGTTATTGCTGCAGGTATTTGTCGAACTCATACTCGAGTACATAACTGAGCTTAGTTGGCGCACTCAACGGAGTACTGTCTTTTTTTCAGAGCATCTTTCAGAAACAAGGCCCAGACTGCAGAACATCTACATCTGCCTAAAGTAATAACTTTCCTAAAGATAGGAATACTTTTCTATAATTCATTTTTATGAGGGGGGGGGGGGGTGACAGCCAAAATGAAAAATATATTTCTTAAGGTCATAGTTTCCAGCAGTTTGAGAGTTGTGTCCTTTTTAGAAATGTTAGCTGGGCAATAAGGGGCATCTATATGAGGTCAGTGTAGAACTGCAGCATTCTGTCTACACCCCTGTGCAAATGCATAACTTGAGCAGGATTGAAAAATTCTGTCCTGAAACTTACAGTATGGTCATTGTAGAATATTTCTTAATGAATCTGAGTGAATGATGTATATTTTTTAATTTCTGCCGATTCTGGTTAAATGCCTTTTCCAGTCAAAAGTATGAACTTTTACTCTTGTTTTGTGATATCATCTTTCCTGCCAGAGCACTTTTATTATGTGTACTTATAAGCTAGCATTATAAAACATGGTGCTGAGATTCTGGGGAGAAACAAATAACAATTGCCAACAATTATGACACTGGATTAAGTTGGCAAATGCAGTCGTCTAACATTGTTACTTGTCAGGTTTTTCTTCCCAAAGTTACAATATAGCAATTTATTCACAATGCTTCTCACGTAGGATAGTTAATATTGTCATATTTACCCAAAATGTTTAAATGCTTTTTTATTCTCAGAATATTTGCTCTTTTCAAAAAACACTTGCTACAGTACTTTTTCAAAAAGTATTTGCCTATTTTGTTTTTAAAAGGCAGAAATATTTTGAAATAAGACAGTAAAACGATATAACCGCGGTGGTGCAGTGGTAGCGTTGTTGCCTCACAGCAAGAGGTTCTCCCGTTCAGTTCTTGGCTGGAGTGCCTTCTGTGTGGAGTCTGCATGTCCTCCCTGTGATTGAGTGGCATTTGAAAGACATATGTAGAATGGGCGTGCCTTTGTTGAAGGTTGGGTGTCGAGCTGGTATTGTAAAAATCTACTGCCAATCATTAGCAGACCGGAGTTCTGCTGTGGCGACCCCTAACTGGGAAAAGCTGGAAGAACAACAATAGTGAAACTATATAAAACTGTCATTTCTGACACTAAAATTTGCAAACTTAGAACTGTAAGTAGAAAATATTAGACAGATTTTTCCACACATTTGCAGCATTCTAATTTCTTCATGGCATTTTATGAATATAATGGATGACATCTATGTTTACTGCTTCTTCTTTGGTACTGCATCATTAAAGAGCAGACTGAAATGTCAAGAAATCATGCGGGGAAATACCACAGTTGTATACTGACGTTCAGGCTGGGATTCATTGCATGCAGTGCTAATGCCTGAGGAGTTAGCCATGCAAAGCACCTGAGAGCTATTTACAAATATAGCAGTACCAATGTACTAGGACAGTGACCGCATGAAGAGTAGCACTATGGTAACATAACCTCAGGAACAGTGCTGCAGGAATGTGCATGGGTGATGAGAATGATATCAGGGCTGATGCAGTACCCATGTGCTGAGGACAGTGACCACATGAAGGGTAGCACTATGGTAGTATACCCCAGGAACAGTGCTGCAGGAATGTGCATGGGTGATGTGAATGACATCAGGGCTGATGCAGTACCCATATACTAGGACAGTGACGATATGAAGAGTAGCACTATGGTAGCATATCTCAGGAACAGTGCTTCAACAATGTGCATGGGGGATGTGAATGACATCAGGGTTAATTCAGGCTAACATATCAGCAGTTTTCACTGTCATGTGCATTGTGATGGCACATAGCTTCAGTCAGTAGCACAGACCCACAAGAAGGGCAGCCAGCAGATAGAGCAATGTGGGTGTGCACAGTCAACTGGCACCCGAAGGGTAATCATAAGACATTAATGTCAGGAAGGGCAGATATTATTTCAGGGATGGAACCCATTATTTTAATTTCAAAAAGAAAGGGTAGATGGGGTAGATACTCAAGAAAGCTGTGGCAGGATAGAGGGAGAAACAGTGGATGCAGACAGACAAATATGGAACAGAGACAGAGACAGACTGGGCAGTATACACACAAAAGGTGGAAGGACAATGAATGGAGACAGTTGATGCTTTGCATTGCTGAACAACAAACAAGGAATGGAGAATTATACATAAAGTATGAATCACATTGAGAAGGGGACAGTGTGGGGCTGCTAGTATGGTTTGATGCCAGATCAATCTAGAGGGCAAAAACTCAGGCATCTTTTACCTGAATGGTGGATGCTATGGACTAGTTTCTCCTTCAGGGACATGATAGGTAGGACCTGCCAGTCACATGACCCTCTCAGTTGCACCAGAAGGTGTTCCTTGGTGACAATCCAGGCATCCAGGTGCTGGGACACCTTGCAGCGACCAGTCTCTACAAAGTGTACCTTGCAGTGACTGGCATCTGCACCTTGCTCCAGGACAACACAGGAGACTCTCCCTTTCTGCCTTCAGAAGATTGACTGTCATAACCCTCCTGAAAGGTAAACATGGATGGCATCAATAACCCCGTTCTCTATCACCATCACCCTCCTACTGAAAGACACACCTGGTGGGCATAGAAGAACCAATGCCAGGTGAAGTGAGTGGTGCAGACTGGGATGAGCGTGGTCATTCCTCCTTCTCTTTCACAACTGGACCTGCAGGAGGGAGGCATGCAAATATGATAAAAACACCACTGTAGTTGTACAATTGACTGACACTGAATACATACACATCACTGCTTGGAGATGTGCTCTTGACTTCTATGGTACAGAGCTATGTTAAGATGATATTCTTCAGCAGCTTTAAAACAAAGCACAAACTGTTTTGCATAGTACCAAAACAGTGTAATTTTATGACTGTAGTACTAATTGATATAAAAATGCTTGCAGTACATCTTTGACAATCTCTGAAGGACATCTGCATTCCATTGTTTGAGCATGCCAGCTTGGAGCCACCTCAAGTCATCATAATGCAGATAACCGTCCCTTAGAATTGATGATGCCAGTGGCTCCATTCTGTGCTGTGTCAGTTCTTACCAGGTATTGACTTTCCTCAGGGGGGCTATCTTTGCAACCAGCAGGTTGTCCTTAAAATCTCTTTGCAGTTAGAACAGGAAAATCCTGCTCTCCCTTGCACACGATGCAGGAACCCTGTTTTTAATAGTCTCAGAAGCAGCCATGGCCACTCAGTAGGACCACTCAAGGGGCTAAATGGTAGCCCTATGTTCACGTTCACAGATGCATGTGTGTGAATTGCCTGAAGTCCAGTGTAGCTACACAGTATAGAGATATATACACATGCCTTATGCATAAGCATATAGGTCACATGCCTTATGTCAATGATGCATATATGGCTTGCAATGATTTGTGTGGATAGCAAGTGGCATACAGGAAATGAATCGCAGTCACTGGCACTACCAGGTTTCATTGCATAACTGCCAAGCTAATGGTCTGATGTTAACACAATATAAAGTCCCAAGGCCATCTTGTACACCATGGTTTACAATTGTATAACAGAGGAATTTGTGAGTGTGGAGCATTACAGAATTAAGGGAGGAATCCTTCCTAGTAAAGTACCTCAACCACAAGCAAATACAAACCCTGTGGTGGCTGTCAGGGACAGTGTGGCATGTCTTGTTGCATGTGTAACTGGGACCCCATCTCACATGGCACTTTAGTGTCTGGCTACATGAGTGGAGGAGGAGATACTGTGGGGACTACATGCCATAAGAGGTGGGGTGTTCCAGGAGTGTATGTAGAAGCATGGGCACAGTATCATATGGGGAGGCTGAGGCTGTGTATAGCAGTAACTACAGCTGTTAAACAGGTCCATACAGGGAGGAGACTACAGTATTAATCATGTGCATGCAGTAGTTATCACCCACTGAGTGACATGGTTTGTCTTTAAGTGCAGAGGTACTGACATGACCAACTCAAGGAGGCAGTGCCTCAAAACATTCACTAGTTGGGAGAATGAAGTGCTACTACAGAACCTCTGCACAGATGGCATGCTCTTCTTGGGCAAAGCTGCTGCAGACAAGCAGTACTGGGATCAGATTTGGTAAGGACTGTTTTAGGATGTGAATATTGTGGGTGGCCATAATTGTTCCCTACAACAGATGCAACATGGGGTTATGGATATGATACTATGTGCAATAGAAAAGGCAGTGGTTGCGTGCAAGACAGGTCCACCAAAGGTATACCTCTCAACTGTCAAGATTTTCACAGAATGTGCAGATTTTTGCCTTCTGTTTTTGGTTTATTCTTCATAATATTTGCAGTTTCCTGTTAAATCACTGAGGGTTAAAGTTACTAGAAATTACATATATTTGAGTTGGGTCTACTATGTTTGGTCGAAGTTTCAGTACTTCGAACTTCACTTGTATGACTCCACTTGTTCGAAGTACTGAAATTTGATAACTGACTACAGAGATCACAATACAGCGCGGAATGGTAATAGTCCCTTTTCCTCGCTGTAGTGTGATCTTGGAATTGGTATATTTAAGTAGGGGGGTGCAGAGGGGCTTGCCCCCCTGCAAAAGCATGTTTTTGTTATTTTTTTTATTTGTGAGGGGATTGGGCACCCAGATTTCAGTGAAAGTGCACTTTCATTGAAGTTCACTTTCGCAGATGTGGGGCTTCTACTTTTCATTTTCAGTTAAGTGAAAATTCGTTGTAAAGTAGTAAATCCATTTGAGTTACAGACTCCATCTTTCAGAAAACACATAACTAACACAAATCCTATTATTCTAGAGAGCAACATTTAAAGTCTGTCCATATTTATGGGTCTTTGTCCCCCCATTATTTTAGGTTTTGTCCAGATTTCTTGTACTATGAGGTTGAGAGAGATGACCAAAGGAGGTAGAAAATAACACAGAAATGGTTGCCAGAGATCATAAACTGTTGCTTTCTGGCCAGGAGAATCAGCCCTCAATAATTAGAGGTGGCTAGGTCATGGGAGCAGGTCCGTCACTAATCACCTGAGTGTCAGAAGGAGAAACACCATATAAGTAATGTCCAATGCAGCAGACTATAGTACATAACACTGCATGACAGAAGAGGGGGGTTGACCATTACTCACTTTTATATCTGTCATTCTAAGTGCCTCTGGCATGCAATTGCAACATCCTACACAACAAGTTATATTTTTCACCATGTTGTATGACATGGTTTCCACATGTGTCAATACACATACCATAGGGGTATATGGATGCATATATTTATGTGGGATGACAATAGTATCATTTTGTTCATGCATTTTTAGGTTCCACTGGTGGAACGACCAGTCCATCTGACAACAGCAAGACCAACAAGTAGCATGGATGGTCTGATGACACAGTTTCACTGTGCAGCATTATGGGGAGGGGGGATCAGTCACATCTACCATTGCAGTAGCTCCTGTAGAAGTGGTATCTGAGCACATGGCCTCAGCAGAGTCTGACAGACAACCTATTCCTGAGAGTTCCACATGTTTCTACACAGCTTGCGGTATGTGCATTGACTCTGACATACACACCACATAGGAGAGACACAGGAGTGGAGTGTGGTGCCACTATGACTCATGTACTGTTCCTGATATGTTTATGACACTCAGGGTCAACAAGTGAATGTGCAGGTCAATTATCCAGGCACAGACTGCTGCTATACACACCAATGTGGGGCAGTTCACTGTGTTCTGTATGTTACACATGCACCTGCACCAACTACACACTGACCTGAAGCACAGACAGAGGGAGGCAACAGTGCTGCTGAGGTTGCTACTGACACATATTGACTCTACAGGTGCATCCATAAGATACAATGCAACCATCATCTAGTCTGTCTTTACAGGCTGTTCTGTCCATTGTTGTGAGAGGGTCCAGATGTAAGCTGATCAGGCGCAGACATCTCATGCCAGACTATACAGACCATTGGTGAAACAGCACCAGTGTTGACTGTGTGCACGTGGTCTACCACCCCTGGTCTTGGACATCATTCATGTCATGGGTGGCACTTCCCACCAGACTCAACACATGGAATGCTTTTTTAGGGTACATATGCACATTTTGAATGTTCTGCCCTTTCACTGCCATAGAATAGATCCAGACTCAACACCATAAGTCAGCAGAGTAGACACTAACAGTAATCTTGTCATGGAAGCCTAACCTCATCCCTGGAGGATGTGATCTATACCTCTCTATAACCTGTCAGAGTACATGGCTAACTTGTTCACCTCCTGTGATCCTACCTGACATTATAGTGCTGCAGTTACTTGTTGATGTGTCTCCCCACCTCTGCAAGTGATAATGACTGTGCCATGTTCAACCTCAAACCTGTTTTTGTATGGTGATGTCTGATACAGAATGTGACTGGTTCATGCACTACTTTGAGTAGCTTGGTGTGATACTGCATGGATCATTTTGTTCTGATGTGTGTGGGTGTGTGTGTCTTTGTATCTGGGCTCATATTTTGGACCAGATGCTTATTGGCAATTTATCTATTGGCATAACAGATTCAGATCCTAACATATTCCCAACCTCTGGAACAAACTTCCACTACATGTTAAATAGATTAGTACCCTCACCACCTTCAAGGCAAATCAAGATAACTAGATGGACAGACTTAAATTCTCCATGGTCTATGCTGTATTGCCCTCCTTAAGGCTGGAGGGAACTTATGAATATGGTTTATTGACTAGGACTTTACTGCTCTGTAGACTGATTGCCTAGTACTTACCTGTGAGTGTATGCTGCCATTTTGCTAATGCTGCAATGTACTGCACCCCCACACCCTTGTGTGTGGCAAAGCTGCAATATGTTTCTCCTATAACCCTCCAGCTTGCCCTTATTACTGCTGCTATGACTTGTATGATTGGTCCTGCCATGATGTTCTCCTGCTAATCCATTTGTTTATGAAACATCATTATTATGGATTATGGAACACAAAGAAATCTCAGGCTGTAAGTGTCTGGCCTGTATTTCAGTGCCCCTTTGGAGGTGTTTAAGCATTGGGAGTGTCCCTTCATTAGCCCAAATACAAGCTCCATTGTGTTTTGTTTGTGCGGTAAACACCTTAAACATTTTTTATAAAGCCCTTCATTAAATTATCAGTTAGGACACAGGCAAATATACATTAACAGGAAATAAAAAAAAATATTAACATTATTTCTTTTATATACATTATCCATCATATATATCTTCCTTCTTTCCAATGTTATATAAATTGCTGAATTCCTGCCTTCCCTTACACCTCACTCCAGATACTGAACATTAGTCTTCATGTATTCTTCTCACAGTTTGCATTTATTTCTATGTAATTTACTCCTTTTCTTTTCTAAAGGTCCCTCTTCCAGTTCTTTTATCTCTTTTATAATGTTCAGTACTTTAAATACAGTTGGCTTAGACTTTGATTTCCATCTTTTTAGTAATTGCATTGTTGGCAGCCACCAGAATTAAACTGTATAACACCTTACTATATCTAAACAATTCAGATCCTGTGCCCCAGCTCAAAAGTATAATTTCCTAGGTTATAGCCATTTGCTCACCCAATTTTTCTGACAAAGAGTAATCTGAAAGGAATTTTTAAAATCAGCCACCTCATTACACTCCCAAAATATATGTTGCAAGTTATCTCTATCTTCCCCATCACACCTCCAACATTTGCTATCTACTTGAGGAAAAAAATATTTGAAGTCTGCCCATAGAATAAAATAATATCTATGCAAACACTTCTAAGCAAAGGTTCTATATCTTCTGGACTTTGATAAACACCTTAACTATTATGCTAAACACTTGGATTTAGGAAGATGTCAAATTATAGGTAATTTCCTGTATTGTCTGAGAGTTGTGTAGGGGGTTCATCAGCCAGCTCAAGGACATATGCAGTACTGGATGCAACACATGATATATTATGCATGGCTTATTCCCAGCATGCAGGGTGCCTATGTATATCAATCTGTCTAATTAGTATGTGTGTGCAACTACCAACAAGTGACCCTGTGGAAATCCCTTTGCAGGCATTGATGGTATAGTTTGGACTTGTACCATATATGCCAGTTGTATTCACTGTCTGGATGGTACAGGGACACATTATAAATAATGCCCTGGGCATTATATTCCACTTGAAAGTTCAATGCATGGAAGCCATTCATGTTTATATATCTGGACATTTGTTAAGATAGGGCCTTGATAGCAACATGGGTGCAATCTGTGGTGCCCAGGGTCTACAAGTTAGAAGGCTCACATGATGTTGACTCTCTTCTGTGGTCTCCTTGGAAACAGATATACTTTTCCACATGTTGTAGCATGATGCTGAAAAACTGGATTAGTATTCCTAAGGCTAACACCTGCAGTATCCCTCATCTGTCCCCTAGGTTGATAGAAGGTCCATAAAGCTGATAGGATGGTTAATGCTAACATGTCATTGTGTCCACTGGAAAGGCCTCACATTCCTCCTAATTCCACTTGTGGGTGACAGAGTTTAACTACTTCCCTTCCAGTATTCTGTCCAATAAGAAACAGTCCAGTATCTGTTGATGGCAGGTGAATAAGTCAGGTGCTGCCTTTACTTTCCCCCTTGGCATGGACACTTACCACGCATGACACTATGTGCACTGGTTGTGAAGGGAACTACCAGCAGAAGCAGTCTCTAAGATAGCACCCATCATGTACACAACAAATTTTGACCTTCAAAATGGGCAAGCATGGACATGCACTTTTATTTGCCTCTAAAATGGTCGTCCATTTTGGGTTCTTTCATTTGGATATTCCATGCAACTCATTTGCAGGGGGTTCCTCGTTTCCATGTCAGCATGCAGTCATTTAAATGAGCTGTATATCATGCTATGTTGACCTTTGTGTAATCACATAATTTGTGTCTTTGTATTGCCCACACCTTGCACATGGCTGCTACATGTTCTGTTTTTTTGCTGCACATTGTGCCAAATATCTATGAATCCCAGCCTCTGTTATTTTAGGAAAGGCTTTTTCCTTCTGTAGATACCAGTATTTTTATTTCAAACTAATCATATAGTCCTTTCTTCACAATGCACCATTACTGTGATAGTTATTTGCCTAAACAAACCTATCGTGTGCACGATAAAAACTGAGCTGAACTAATAATGCAAAATTGTTTTTGAATACAGATATTTTTGATACTTCACTTCAGAAAGGATGGCAATGAAATGGATAGTGAAAATTTGTGCCATGACTATTGAAAACAATCGCAGTTATGAATATGTTTATTCTTGGCTTTGTTGTTCCCATAATTGAATCCTGTCTACCATAGCTGTCCCTTCCTTCACACCATTTTATGCATGCATATAACCCCCTCCTTTATTTATTGATGCTGGAAAACGCCCTATATTCCACCAGCATTGCAGTTTAATCAGCAGTTCAGGACAATATTTGTCAATGAGACATGACCTTATTTTTGTAAAAGTGATGTTATTCATTCATGCATTTAAATTCATGTTTAGTGTCTGTAAATGAATTCCATTTTAGTAGTTTGTATAAAATATGACAAGAAACAATGACATACCAGTTATTAGATGTGTTACATACTAGTCCTACAACTTGCCATGCTTTATGCAAAACCAGTGCAAAGCTTAACATAAGAGCAAGACAGAGTTTGCATTTCCTGTTTGTGGTCACAGAATAAGGACTGCTTGAATTACTTCTTCGAGGTCTTTAATGCTTCACTGTAAAGCCTTGTCGGAAGCATGCACTTGTTAAACATGCTTACTTACATATGGCTCTACGCACATTCACTGTGTTCATTTGAAAGCTACTAAAGGCACCGTTTTGGTGTGCATTTGATGGGACTGAAGCAATATCATTCCTTTTGTGCAGTTATTCAGCTGCTTGAACTGCAGTCTACCCACTGCTTGAGTACAGGCATTGAATTTGTACTGTGTATTGCTTGAATACACATTCATTAGATTACATGGTTGCACTGTATACAGATTGTTAAAGATGTCAGTAATGACAACAGCACCCCCCAAAAAAATCCTTTTCATTATATAATGATTTTCTATGATTTATTAACATACCTGAAACACTATGATTGGTCGGTAATATTTTCTAATTTGTTATATCCCAAAATCGCCTTCCATGCTTACATGATTTTGTTTTATAACTAAGACCTCTTTATCTTCCAGTGTACTCAGTTTCCCTATAATCTTACACCAATGCAGCAAAACATCGCCTGTGGCCATATCTATTAATCTGTATTCATAGAGATTTAATTTGTCCTTTTTAATGAGTTAAATTGGTTTTTGTTCATGATAATTCCTGGGATTCAATAAACTCCATGTAGGTTTCGCTCAGATCCTAAACGGAGTTTGCATGTTAGCATGACTGTGAGTGACAAACTGTAGCACAATGCATATTAAAGAGGTGCTGCATACCTCAGTTAAGTTTCACGGGTCATAACAGTGTTGCTGGCCACAAAACTTTATAAGCAAAGTGCAGACAGCAATTCTGTGTAAAGGAAAGCACCTATGGTGTGCGGATTTGGGTGGAATGCCACAATGATCACCAGGGCTTTACAATTAGCTGTTATTCTGTTAATGCAACACATCTACACAGAGGTCAACTTAATGACAGAGCAAATAACCAGTAATAGGGACATAACTGACACAGATGTCACATAGGAATGTGTTAGAATGTAACACTCTCAACATCTTAGAGTGAGATATGTGGACAAAGCCATATAAATGGGGGTCAAAGTACCAGAAATAGGGACAGATCTTTAATATTGCACTTCAAACTTAGGAAGTTAATAGAATATAAAGGTTGTACATGAAGCATGAACTTTCTGAAGAGCTTGAAGTTTGAAACTCAAATGATAGTCATCAATTTCTGACTGCACTCTGCAATAACATACCAATAATTTGCCAGGAAAAAAAATGTTATGCGGAAAAGATCACAAATATGAGACAAAAACTGCACATTCAGCACAGATCAGGATGGTTGGGAGGTATGCACTCAAATGTATGTAATATACTGAGTCACATCAGTCCAGAGGTCATCCCAGTGATATGGCAGAAAGTCATATATTTGATAAGGAAAACATCTGGACATCCTGGGAATATATGAACAGTTGAGAGGTATGAATGTGAAGTATATGGTCCAAACACAGTACAGGGCAGTGTACCTGCAGAGTATTGTAATATCCCATTCCTGGCATTCTGTACTGAAGCTGTGTTAATGATCTGTAACAAGACATGGGACTGCCATGAAAATGATCACTCAGGGAAAGTGTGTATTGAATAGGGACACACAGATAAATTGTAGGAATGAACACAGGGAAAGAGGACAGTTGAAACTCCCTTATGTACAGCAGAGGAGGGCATGTCAGTGGAAGATGGTTGTAGCAGTAACACCAAGCACATATCTGTATGGTACAGTATGGACTGTACAATGAAAATGTGTCTGTGACTGTCACACAAGGTGACATAACAATGGGGAGGATGTGTGCGTGAGATAAGCATCTTTACATGAAAAATGCAGAGGACATATATCAGGAATCTGACATACAGTTGGAGTAGGGTGTATATTGGGAAGCTGTGCAAACTGTTTTACCTGAATACGAATGTACTCTCAGCAAAGGTCTCCAGCAAGATGGCCACAGGTAAATGATCATGGCAAACATTACAAGAACCAACCACAATCATGGATAGTATCAGAATACTACCACCACTAATCCCATGTCTGCTGCACAACTTATAAACAAAGGTATGGCATCTATGTCCAATGAAGTCATTGTTCCACTGTATTTGGCATTCTTTGGACCTATCATTGAGTACAATGCCCCTTTGGTATATACCTGATAAGGCATAGCCAACATTTAGAATGTCCACAGAGGTCCCTCACTAAAAGAATGCAGGGTGTATGTAAAATGTCCTGTGCAGTCTGCCTCAAGGCCCAATCCCTGTATTCTATCTCCCTACAGGCTTTTCAGGAGACATCTATGCCTGGTATAGAAGTAATTGAAAGACCCCACTCTGATGGACCTCCTGCATATCTACAAAACAAACAGCACCAGAATTACCCATTCTAAAGACTTAAGCCTTGCCTGTGATATAAATAGTACCTGCTGGAGAGACAGGTATCCCAAAGACTACCCTGTCTTTGGAACAGGCTCCCCATCCATGTGAAGCAGAGTTCCTTCCTAACCCAATTCAAGTGCAACTTTGACAATCGGGGAACAAAAAAATTCATCCCTAGTTTGGCACCTGTGTCTCTCATGGACACAGGCAACCTGTAACTGGTTCATCTCCCAGGGCCCTGTTTGTAAATATTCCATCTTCCAAGCCCCTACTTACACTTATCAAGGGTATCAGAACTTGTCAGAGATTTGGGATGCATGGCTATGTTTAAAAAGGCCCTTGTGGTTATTAGCCTAGTAAACACCTATGAACCTATTGGTGTTCTGCACCATCAGACAGTTATGTATATTCCCCATAAAGAATACCTAGGTATGGCCAATAAGCTGTGTGACAGCACACTGTGATAAAGGTGATACACTTCAGTTACACATCACTGGAAGATGTGTAGGGAGGTACATGAAGAAGGGTGCATTGTACAGAGTTATTGGTGTGATGAAGGCTGGGAACCATGAAGTTATTATGGCCTCTGATGTGCATGTCCTTCACATACCCAGTAGTTGTGTACATTCAGGGGAGTAGTCAGCACTGTGATCACATGCTGGTGGATGTACCACTTACCCTCTACCCCAGGACACAGACCACATACCAGTTGGTCTGATTATAGGGTGTGATGTCCACATTATAGCTGGGTGGTGTGTCTGTTTAATGATTCAGCAAATCCCTCCATGTGTCACATCAATGCAGGTGTTGTCATGGCTGTGGCAGCAGTCTCTGGTATGTGCTGATACTCTCTGTATTATACTAATATCACAGCTGGAATCTATGATTGCCCACAAGCTGTAGTCCTTCAGATAGCTGCTTTGACACAGCATATGTATGTCATCTGTGATGTCCATCACTTAACTAATGAGCAGGAAAGAGCCTAGCAGACACTCCTGAAGTACTGACCTGATCACTGGACCTGAAATACATGTCATGTCACACATTTCAACATAGTGAGATGCCACATATTTCATACACTGGTCTACCTATTTGGTGATATAGCTGTTTATAGCCACATATGACACTGAATACCTCAGTGTGGATTTTTGTCAAATGCCTTCACCTGTTCAAGTTCCAGAAAATTATACTGTTGTCATCATGCATGCTCTCAATGAACTCTTTGAGGACATCTATCAGATGTAATGGACCTGATATAGCAGTAACAACTCACACAGGTCTGTTGCACACACCTGGAATATTACTAGTGTACATGTAGAAGAGATCCATGATGATATGTTGGTCTACCTCACAGTCAAGGAGACTCAGGATGTCCCTATACATGCATGCATCAGGTGCTGTTCCCCCAACCCAGGTGGATGCATGTTGATGTACACCCTTGTATGGCAACATAGGCCACATGGAGGGTGTGTTGAGCTGTGAATTTAACCATATCAGGAAGGTGTATGTTCTGGGTCATGCTATAGGTGATCAGTGATGTTGTCACAGCACATGGATTCAATATGATATGCCTAGATGAAGGTAAGAGAGTGCATACTGCCTATTGTGATCTTGCCTTGGGTTTTGACACAATCACATAGGCAGGTATCATTGAGAAAACTCCCAAGCTGGGGATTAAACCTTATGTCAGTTGATGAATAAACAATTGGCTCACTGACAGAACACATCATGTGAAAATTGGTGAATATCAACCTGTACCAGTAGAACTGTCACCAGTGGTAAAGCCAGGGATTTGTGCTTTGACCTTCACTGTTTGAACTATATTTCTCGACAGTTCAGGTTAAAGTATACGGCCTTTAGCTTACCAAGTTTGCTGATTCTTGCATATTGTGTACAATCATTGAGTCCTCCCATGGTGATAACATAGTACAGGAAGAGCTAACACACACAACTGAGTGGTGACAAAGGCACACGATGTACAAAGAAATGCAGAAATGTGTGTTTATATTGTCTGTCTGAAAAGTCGATCTCCATGTTAATTACAGCATTGACAACAGTCCTGCTATGCAGAATCCCCATGATGCAAGCAGTGGGAACACATTTAGATAGCCAGTCTGAACTTTGACTACCAAGTGTCCACACTGCTATTGAAAGCCTATGTTGTGCACATCAAGTCATGCCATCATATTGAGATTGTAGGATTGTATGACAGCACTGCAGTCAAACCTCATTACAGCACTAATAGAGTATAATCCACATGTATACATGTACCTTACCATATACATGTAGCAGCTGGAGAGACCACAGGGCTTTTTCAGCAAGATAACAGATGGCCTACACACCATGTCATGATGTATGTGGCTAGATTAAAAAACATGTCACTGTAAACTTACTGTATAGGATGAGGTGACTTCTGCTTGTCTCCAGACCAATCTCTGACCCTGCCCTGGTGGGAGTACTGCATATCCAAAAATAAAATGTGATATAGCTGATGACATCAGCAGTATCTATTGAGGAGAAGATGACAGTGTCCCACATGCTAGTGTAAAATACTCTTTGTAATGTCAAGCAACAGCTCACACACACACACACACACACACACACACACACACACACACACACACACACACACACACACACACACACACACTTGACTGCAGTGAGAATAGACCCCTTGCTTATTTAAGTACATAGACTACAAAACACAGAACTTAACACAAGCACCACAGCTCACTTTACAGCTGATGACATCAGCAGTCTCTGTTGAGGAGGAAATGACAGTGTCCCACATGCTGGTATAAATACTTTCTGTATGTCAAGCAACATCTCACCCCCCCCCCCCCACACACACACATTTGATGGCAGTGAGAATAGAGCCCCTACCTATCTATGCACACAGACTACAAAATACAGTACTTAATGCAAGTGCCACATCTCAAGTTTGATTTATACAGGAGTGCCAGTGAACTTAAAGTAGATGACATCAGCAGGGCATGTGTGAGACAAAATGTCGGGAGGCCTGTATGAAATGGTTGTATAGGCATGAGCAAGTATCACAATGTTGGAAGTCTATGTAATTGGAGAAGTAACTGCAGGATATATGTGTCTGCTTTGCTGTCTAAACACACACACACACACACACACGCACACACACACACACACACACACACACACACACATACACACACACACACACACACAGTCAAGAGGAGAAGGTTAACACCCGCACTACACCTCAAGCAACACATAGCCCTTCTAAACCCACACCACCAACACCCACACATAGTAACATTAAATCCACATATGCAGAGGCCCTTAATTGTAACCTGCCCAAGCAACAAGGACCTTCAAAGCTGAAATGCAAACAAACACCAATCACAACCAAAGTGTCACATAGCTCACAACACCAGTGTGCCACCCAGCAACAGCCCCTAAGGCAATACAACGTACCTAACACTTTAGTCATAGGTGATTCTATAGTCAGGCACACTGATGTCCCACTCACCAGACTGAACAAGGAGAAAATTATAGTCAGCTGCCTGTCGGGTGCCAGGATCCGCCACATAATGCATGCACTCAAGTCACTTCACAACAAGTACAAATATGACTCTGTCATTGTCCATGTTGTAGTGAATGACTTGAGATGTACCTCCCTGGACTACATGAAAAGAGACATGGAAGAGCTCTCGGATCATGTGGCCCAGGCAGATATGACCCTAGCCTTTAGTAGCATCCTGCCTTCACCCAGAATGATACCACAATATAAGGACAAAATAATTGACTTCAACAATTGGCTAAGCTTCTGGTGACATTCAAAGGGGATCCAGTATCTGTCTGCCTGGGATGACATGATTGACAGACCATGATGCTTTGTGACAGATGGTCTGCACCTGTGCCCCTGGGATTCAGGTTACTGGCTAAGGCTCATGCCACCCCTATAGTGCCTTTTTTAGGTAAAGTTCAAAGGACAAAACCACCACCGTAACAGGTACAAGCATACAAATTCTCAAGGTAATAGATGCTATTCAATGCTAGAAGTCTAAACCTCAAAATGCACTGTCTCGAGGCACTCCTAAAAATGGAGAACATCGATATCTGTGCAGTAACTGAGACCTGGTTCAAGGCTCCAGAGAGCACCGCTGCAATACCAGGCTACAACTCTTACCACACTTTTCGACCACCAAACCAGGATTGAAACACTAAAGGTGGAGGAGTGTCCATATTCACCAAGGATATTCACACCACGAGGCCCAACACAATGTGTCTGAAATTCTCCAGGTGCAACTAACACTAGGTAAGACTGCAATCCAAATTGTAGCTTGCTACAGATCCCCCACCATGCCCCAAGATTCTCACTACACCTTTCTAAACATACTGAAAAATATTAAGATACAACCAAACACCCTAATACTGGGTGATTTCAACTACCCTGCCATTAACTGGGAAAACTACACGTGTGCCAACATCTTTGCCCAACGCTTCTTGGAATTCATAAATTCCAATGCCCTGGATCAACTAATCCATAGTCCCACCAAGGGCTCCAATATCCTAGACCTGGTCATTACCAACATGGGAAATCGATACTCCACACCTATGGTCATCCCCTCATTGGTCAGGTCTGACTATAAGCTAATCACCCTTAACATCCACATCCCACCCTAACTCCCCAGTAAGGAAACCTCCATAAAAAAGTTCTCCAAAGCCATCTTCATGCTACTCAAGTCAGAAGTGACAAACTTCATTACACCCATACAGATGGGAACTGAATGTTCGACTGCTGAATCCTACACTAAGGCACTGTACGAGCACATCCACTCATGAATGAATTGTGCCATCCCAAATAGAACCAATATGCTCTCCTCCAAAAAAAGGAAGCCAGTCTGGTGGTCCCCTGCCATAAACAAACTTTACAACAAAAGGAAGAAACTGTTACAGAAAAGAGGAAAATCCCAGGATGCAAAAAACTCACTTACCAGCCTCAGTAAGAAGCTGAGATCCCTCATAAAATCCTCCAAATCTAGTTATAAAAATAAAATTGCCAAAGATTCCAAAGACAACCACAAGGCATTCTATAACTATATCAAGAATCTAAATGGCAATACTCAGATCTGCTCTGAGCTACAACAGAATGGCATTAAATATACGAATCTCAAGCATATTGCCAATATCCTGGCAGATCAATTCAGTGCCAACTTCACCCCCCTCTCACCCCCTAAACGGCCCATCTCAATACTGGAAGATTGCCAAATTCTGGTAATAACGGCCACATAGGTAAAAAACCCACTCTCCAACGCTAGGAATACAGCATCTATGGGGCCAGATGACATCCCGGGCTATGTACTACATGAACTACAAAATTAACTGGCACCTCACCTAAGTGTCATGTTTAATCATAGCCTCACCTCAGGCTTCATGCCCACTGAGTGGTGCACAGCTACAGTTATCCCACTCCACAAGGGGGGATCCACCTTGGATCCCAGGAACTAGCGCCCCATCAGTCTGACGAGCCTGATCTGCAAGGCCATGGAATGTATTATCATGGAACTTATAAACAAAGACATTGGCAACCTTCAAACACTGGACCCCACCCAGTTTGGGTACATGAAGGGCCGATCTTGTCTCCTGAACCTACTCGATTTCTTCGAATCAGTCTCCAGAGCCATGGACGAGGGTATGGCAGTCCACAAAGCCTATCTGGACCTCTTCAAGGCCTTTGACACCATCCCCCACTCTAGAATCATAGACAGACTTACTAAGCTGGGCATTAATCCCTACATCACTCAATGGGTTGCCAACTGGCTTACTGACAGAACCCACACTGTAAAAGTAGCTGACTCCAAATCCAGCTCCAGACAAGTGACAAGTGGAGTACCTCAGGGTTCAGTCCTGGGACCGCTCTTGTTTGGCATCTACTTCTCTGAAGTACAGGCCAATACTAAGGCACTCTGGCTAACAAAGTTTGCAGACGACTGCAAACTGGGAGCAATTATTGAATCCCCAAATGATGTGGATACTCTACAAAAGGGCCTTACAGAAACAGATGCTTGGTGTCAGAGCCATGGGCTCAAGCTCAATGCCAAGAAATGTATAGTTATCCCCTTTGGGAAAAAAACATGTACCAGTGAATTACCACATAGGTGGCAGTACACTAAACACCGAAAGTGTGATAAGAGACTTAGGGACACAGGTGGACAGTGGTCTCACCTTCAATAAACACATCGCCACAACAGTCAATAAATCCTTCCATGTGGCACACCTCATCACTAAGGACTTTTCATCCAGAAAAAAGGAGGTCATCATCCCACTGTACTCATCCCTCATTAGACCCATTATAGAATGCAATGTCCCGTTTGGTATGTACCTCTCAAGACATCTGCAACAACTGGAAAGGCCGCAGAAATACCTCACTAAAAGAATCACAGGCCTAAAGCAGATGCCCTACGCTGACTGCCTTAAAAAACTCCAGTTATACTCTGTCACCTATCATCTAGTCAGAGGTGATCTCTACTTAACATACAAGGCCATGTCAAACCCAGACCTGTTGGACATGCTACACTTAAAGAAATCCCAATCCCTCAGAGCCACACACTCCAGGGATCTAAACCTTGTAATCACAGTAAACAAAACATGCTGGAGGGATAGGTTCCTGACCCAGAGACTCCCCAGACTCTGGAATAGACTGCCCATACATTTCAAGCAGAGCGCCTCTTTGGTCCTCTTCAAAAGGAACCTTGATGATTGGATGGAAGAAAGGAAAATCACCCTGGGGATCATGTCAGTCACCCTGATAGACAGGGGTCCAGGGAAGTAAATAATGTGGGACGAAATAGCCAAGGAATTGTTATGGCTAGGCTTGTATAGGCCCTAGGGCCAATAGCCTAGCACAAACCTATGAACCTATGAACTTCTACCTCTCTAAGTACACAGACTACAAAACACAGTACATTACACAAATGCCACATCATAAGTCTGATTTATACAAGCATGCGGGTGAACTTATAGTAGATGACATGGGTCTATATTAAAAGACCGAAAAATTAAAACCATGAACACCTAAAGAGCGAAAGAAATGGAACCTTGAACTTGCTATTGTGGGGGGCTGCACCCCCACACCCCCCGCTTAATATATATTCCAACTCCGAGATCACACTAAAGTGAGGAAAGGGCAAATATTCCAATCTTCACTGTACCGTGATCTGACAAACAGCACTTCGAGGTTCCATTTTTTTCGCTCTTTAGGTGTTCGCAGTTCTGTTCTTTCAGTCTTGTAATATAGACCCCATGACATCAGCAGGCCATGTGAGGGAGACAACAGGTTCTGAGGTATTCATAAGTACATAGCTTCATAGGTTTATATAAGGCTACTAGATTAATAGCACTAGGGTGTTTGGAAGCCTAACTGTGTAAAAACACAAGAACCCTTACCGAGCAAAGTTGGATGGTTGTTTTTAGTTGAGCATGTTTATGAGCAGCACCAACTGGCCTTGTCCATGAGGGACATAGGTGCCAGCCCAGAGGTGACTTTACAATCACCCAACCAGTAGTCAAGGTTGTGCTTGAAGAGGTTCATTAAGCAGCACTGCTTCACACACAGTGGGAGCCTATTACAGAGGAGTGTGAATCATTTTGGGATATATTTGTCTCCCCAGCATGTTCTGTTTAAGTCAAAAGAACAATAAAAACTGATATAGAAAAGCAAAACCGGAGGACTGCTTTGAGCAAAAAACCCACATATTTAATAAAGTGCTTTTCATCTGCCTCTGTGGACAGACTTCTTCTGATCTGAAGAAGTCTGTCCACAGAGGCAGACGAAAAGCACTTCATTAAATTTGTGGGGTTTTTGCTCAAAGCAGTCCTCTGTTAAGTCACAGGCTAGGTTGAGAACCTTGGGGCAAATTATAGTTTCCCCATTTGGAATTGTAGATGTTCATATTTCCAGAAAGGCAGGGTCTGATACTGCTCTGCAGGGCAGCCATAGATCACTTGTCAGCAGCCTACATGATACCGAGTACAGTGACATATATTTCAGTCTTTCCATGTAGGTCAAGTTTGGAGGTCTTGGAGTCTCCCAGGCACAACACTGTGTTCTCTCCAATTGCTGCAGGTGTCTGATGAGGTACAGAGAGCTGTGAGCATTGTACTCCATTATTGGTGTGATAAGGGTAGAGTACAGCAGAGGTATGACTACCTTGGTCTTGGATGTGATGTCCATATGTATGATGTGCACAATGCAGATTGTGTGAGTCTCAACACTATGGGCACATAGTGATAAAATTGTAGATTGTTGTCAACATGTGTTCCCAAGTCTCACAACACTATGTTTGAGCTTAGGGGGGGTGGTAAGTATATCATAATTTGCAGGGGTGCAACATTGACAAAAGTGACAAAGAGGCATTGTATGCTTAATGTTCCGTCCGTGAGTTTGTCACAAATTATCAGTCTGTGCCAGCCCCTACTGTAATATGTTACCATCATTGGTGGACTCTATGTTACTGTGTCCAGTTAACAGTCATCTTCAAACTTGGTAAACCACAGGCCATCTACTTTTGGCTTTGCTTCAGGGAAGTATTTTGCAAACAGTTGAGGGCCCAGCAAAGAGCCTTGTGGTATTCCACTGGTGAGTGGGCTAGTGAACTTTGAGAGTGTGTATTCTGTCGTTGTGCCAGTTGGCTATTCATTTAGGTTTGTATGGCCTAATTCCCAAATGGGAGAGCTTCACTATGAGACATGAATAGAGGATAGTGTCTAAGGCATTGGATAACCCAAGACAGGTGGTATGCCGTGTTATCCCTCATCCAGGTCTTTGGCGTCAGTAGCCAAGAAGTCCACAAAGGTTAACAAACAAGATCTACCATTGACAAAACCAACATAGGTAGGGTCAAGTGTGTTGAAGGTCACCTATGTCCCTGTAGATATGGTCCATGTGGATTCACTCAGTAGCATTGCAGATAAGTCTTTTTAGTCATATGGGTCAATAGTTGTAGTTCTGCATGTTACCAGATTGATGTGCATTGCATAGCACACAATGATTGATATTACATTTTGTAGTGTGGTTGATATATGTGTGGAAAAAGTACTGCAGTCCCTGGGTTGTAGTGCTTGGGGGGTGCCAACACATGAATGTATTTCAAATCTATGACATATAGTTAGATAGGGTCCTCAGTTTGTAATTTTTCTACATGTAATTTCACAGCATACAAAGAAAATAGATAGTAAACAGCAGTAATACCACATAATATATATATTTTCATAGTGCGAGGAGCAGTGGGTTTGCACGATGGTTAGCAAAGTGTATATATGTATGCCAGATACACATGTTTGCCCACTGCTAAGCAGTTCACAAACGTGAGCCACATTGCTAAAGTCTGACAGTTAGTATTGAGTCGCTGGAATACACCTGCTATTTAAATTACTCTGTTGTGGCACGTGTTAATGTAGTTAATGCAGTGACACATTCCTTTTGGGGCCAGATAGTAATGGGTTTGACTACAACTAAATCTAACACTTTTAAGTACTTTCATATTATCATTGCTGCACATTGCTGTGTGATGTGCTCCATCGCGTAAGAATGCATTAAGAAAAATAAATAGGTGAGATAGGACAGTGGTGAAATGGGGAGCAAGCAGGGGAAAGAGCAAATGGAAAGCAATGCAGGAATGTGCTAGAGGGAGGACATAAAGAATCATAGCTACCCATTTCTTTAACA
>NC_056743.1:1537027613-1537132613 GCF_019279795.1 Protopterus annectens | reverse complement strand
TGCATTCCATTCCCCTATGGTTTGCTGAAGTTCTTGCTCAGAGTCTGCCTGAAGTGCCAGACCATTTGCATACAGCAACTTTGTTGATCTGTCCCCTCCAGACTGTTTGCTAATGTATTCCATTCTCAGTATGAACAGCAGTGAGGTCAGAGCTGACCCCTGGTGCATACCCTCTCACTGGGAACCCCTCTGTGAGGCCAAACACTGTTTGTGCTTGAGTCATTGGGTCCTTGCACATAATCTGCACTAATTCTACCAATGTTTCCTGGACTTTGAACCACCACAGTACTGCCCAAATCAGTTTTCTTGGGACCTTATCATATGATTTCTCCAAGTCTAGGAATGCCCAGTAGGACTCTTTCCTCATCTCTAGCTTCTTCTCAACTATCTATGTCACTACAAACATCAGGTCAATTGTGCTGCATCCTGATCTGAAGGGACTCAGTGGGGAAATGGTTCATTTTAGTGCTTCTGTGTACTTGTACAGACTAGTAATGGCATTTTTTTGTTTGAAATGTTTCATTTTGGTGCTTGTGTGTATTTGTACAGACAACTAATGGTGTTACTTTGGTGCTTGTGCAACTATTGAGGGGCTCTGTGGAGGATAATCTTTCTGGAAGGGGTCACTTGGGGAAATGTTTTATTTTTGTGGTTGTGTATACTTGCACAGACTACAATTGGGGGTTATATGGGGCAATGTTTAAGTTTTTGCTTGTGCTACTACTGAGGGACATATAGAGGGGAGAATGTTTGGTTTTAGTGTTGTTTGACTGCTGAGATGCCCTTTGGAAGATAATGTTTCAATTTGGTGCTCATGTGTACTTGTACAGACTACTAATGGGGTTTCTTGGGCAAATGTTTTGTTTGGGTACATGTGTGACTATTGAAGGGATACTGTTCATGTTTGTGGATGTGTATATTTGTTCAGACTGTGGAAATGGTCACTTGGGTAAATGTTTCATTTTCATGATTCTGTGTACTGAGGCATACTACTCCAGGGGAAATGGTTTCAATTGTGGTTTGTGCCTACGTACGTGGACATAATACAGCAATCTTTCTTGGAGAACTGTTTCATTTCACTGCTTGAGTGTACTTTGACATACTATTGAAATAGTCCCCCAGGGAAATGTTTAATGTTAGTGCTTATACAACTACAGTGGGGAAACATTGGGGTGAAATGCTTCATTTTAATGCTTGTGTGTACTAGACAAACTACTGAAGGGGCAGTTGTGAGAAATGTTTTCATTTGGTGCTTGTGCTTGCATACATGAACATTATACTGAAATGTTTGTTTGGGGAAATGTTTCATGTTGGTGTTTGTGTGTACACGGACATAATGCTGAAGTGCCCAACTGTGGAAATGTTTCTTTTAATTGCTTCTTTGTACTTGGACTGACTACTATGGGGTATCTGTAGAAATGTTTAATTTTGATCGGTGGGCCACTAACTGAAGGGCTTGGTGGGAGGAGAGAAAGTTTCATTTTAGTTCTCATGGGTATTTGTTCAGACTCTGGAAGTGATCACTTAGGTTAGGTTTCATTTTCATGCTTCTATGTACTTACACAGATTCCTGAAATGGTTTCTTCAGGAAATGTTATATTTTTGGTGGTTGTGTATACTTGGACGGACTACTAAAGTGCTTGTACACATTGGATGGAAATGTCATATTTTAGTGCTTCTCTGCACTGGGACAGAGTACTGAAGTGCTCACCTGTGGAAAATATTTAATTGTAGTGTTTGTACAACTACAGTTGGACACATTAGGGGGCAATGCTTGATTTTACTGCTTTTTACTTACTGGAACAGACTACTGAAGGGTTATTTGTGAGAGTCTTCATTTGCTTATGTCTACTTACACAGACATTATACTGAAATGTTTTCTTGGGAATATATTACATTTTGGCACTTATGTGTACAGGAACATAATACTGATGTGCCCACTCGTGGAAATGTTTCATTTAGGTGCTTGTGTGGACTTGGACAGACTACTAAGGGAGAACTTGGGAAAACGTTTGATTTTGCTGGTTGTGTGACTACTAAGAGGTTTGTTGGAGGGGATAATGTTTTATTTTAGTATTTGTGTGTACTGGGACAGTCTACTGAAGGGATAGTTGTGGGGAATGTTTTCAGTTGGTGCTTTTGTATACCTGGACAGACTAGTAAGGGGGTACTTGATGAAATGCTTAATTTTGGTGGGTAGGCCACTACTGAGAGTCTTGGTAGAGGATATAACATTTCATTTTAGTGCTTGTGTGTACTTGTTCAGATTCTGAAAGTTGTCACTTGAGGAAATGTTTCATTTGCATGCTTCTGTATACTTGCACAGACTCCTGAACTGGCTCCTTGTGGAAATGTTATATTTTGGTGGTTGTGTGCACTTGGATAGACTACTAAAGTGGTTATTTTGGGAAATGTTTCAATTCTAGTGCTTGTACAACTACAGTTGGGCATAGTGGGGGGAAGTGCTGCATTTTAGTGCTTCTGTGTACTGGGGCTGACTTCTGAAGTGCTTGCCTGTTGAAAATGTTTAATTTTAGTGCTTGTATGCCTACAGTTGGACTCACTGGGGGAAAATGCCTCATTGTAGTTCTTCTGTGTACTGGGATACTACTGAAGGGGTAGTTCTGGGAATCTTCATTTGCTTGTGCCTACTTACATGGACATTTTACTGAAATGTTTGCTTTGTTTGCTTGGGAAATGTTTCATTTTGGTACCAGTGTGTACAGGGGCATAATACTGATGTGCCCACCTGTGGAATGTTTCATTTTGGTGCTTGTGTGGGCTAGGACAGACTACTAAGGAGTAACTTGGGGAAAAGTTTGATTTTACTGGTTGTGCAGTTTTGCCAAAGAGTGTTTTTGCAAGTACTAGGGAGCATGGATTAAGTGGGTGGCCGCAGTGGTGCAGCAGCTATCATTACCACCTCACAGCAAGAGGTTCTCCGGTTCAATCCTCAGCTGGGGTGCCTTCTGTGTGGGGTCTGCATGTCCTCCCTGTGGTTGCATGGGTTTCCTCCGGGTGCTCTGGATTCCTCCCACATCCCAAAGACATGCTGTAGGTGGATTGGATACTCTAAATTGGCCCTAGGTGTGAGTGCGTGCATGTGTGTGCCTTCTGTGGAAGGTTGAGCACCGGGCTGGCAACTTGACACTGTAAAACTCCACTGCCAATCATGAGCAGACAGGTGATCTGCTGTGGTGACCCCTAACCGGGAAAAGCTGGAAGAAGAAGGGAGCATGGATTAAAATTTCAGGACAGGAGGAGGCTATAGTGCAGCAAAAATAAGCAACCAACTGTCACTAGGAAAAGGCTAGAACAAGTTAACAGTACAAGACGTAAGTCTCTTGCTGTGAGCTATCAATCACAGCAGGAAACAGCTCATATTACCTTTAGTACTTTGACAGCTAGGAAGGTGAAATGTGAAGGGGGAGGGAGATGAGTTGAAGAACTACAACTCAGGCTTCACAGAAGAATGCAAATTAACCACTCTAAAAAGAAGAAGCAGTAAAAAGCGGGTCCACTTCAATATACTGACTTTCAAAATACCTAAACTTAAAACATTGAGACCAAAATCTCTAAAGCTCAAAACACTGAAAACTCAAAATACTGAAAACTCAAAATACTGAAAGCACTCAGGATACAAACACTTATTACATTCCAGCACAAGTACATACTGAAACAAAACACAAACCATATTATTCTTCTCAAAGTATAAGCAGGGGTGCAAGGCCCCCTGCACCCCCACACCTTTTGCTACTAAATATATCAACTCCAAGATTGCATTTTAGTGTAGTGAAGTGCAATCTTGGAGTTGATATATTTAAGTAGCAGGGGGTGTGGGGGGTGCAGCCGCCCACATGGAGAGGGGGTGCAGGGGGGGGCTTGCCCCCCTGTCTATACTTGCAGAAGAGCCAAGGATTTGGGATTCAGCAAATCTAATAAGTTTAGACCTCATTTGCCTCTTCACTGTACTGATAGCCCTGAATCTACACCAGAGAGCAACTGTGTAGCTAGTGAAACTGAAGGTGAGCCAAATTGTTTATGTGTTGAACACAGAGGAGAGGATATTACTTTGGACTATATATGTACAGAGGAGTACTGATTTTTAGATGATATGCCTGCATTTCGTCAGATACATACTGCAAATGCTGACATGTGACTATGAAAGTCTGTTTAACATTTTTATATTTATTTTGATTAGCACACACTTTTACACCTTTATATGTTAGTATTACTTACAAGTGTACTGTTCATTTGGGGATGGGGGAGCAAAGCTGCATTTTTGTTATGGCACAAAAAAGATTATGTCACTATTACTACTCTCCTTTTGTTGCATCCATATCTGAAGCTGTCACATGTCAAGGTGAATTCCGTACAAATCTCAAACCTTTTACTTTGTATTCTGTCTGTGTAGATTCCTTTCCATGGCTGTATTCCAAAAGTTTTGAAATTCACAGGGAAAGCCTACATGGAGTCTACGCAGTTGCTTTATAGTTTGTTGAATAGCTCCACTGCACTGGATTGGTTGATTAGCATGCAATTCAGCTGCTTATGCTGTAATATGCATGCCACGGTAATTATCTTGTTTGCACGGGGGTGCAGGCCTCTACATAGCTCTTACTGAATCTAAAAGTTTTCGAGCCCATTTGTGCATCTCGCACACAGCGGAAAATGACCTTGTCAGCTTTACTGAATCCCAGCAAATGTTTAAACAGCAATTCGGCTACTCTTGAAGATTACATTTGAAATGTGCAAGCTCAGAATTCTAGTCCTAGACTACAGTTTTTGACTGAGGCATCAGTTCACTATTAACAGACTAAGTTGACAGTTATTACCTAATGATAACACATCGTATTGTCTTTGTACCTTGATTATTGTCACTAATCTATAAATAAACAATTATTTTGTTTTTCTTATGATTGCACATGTTTTACATATGGCTAACTTTCTCCTATTCATTCACGGTTCTTAAACAAAGAGTGCAATTAAATTGTAAATAAAACTACATCAAATAATAGAAAAAAATAATGCAGCATTTACTGGCAGAAAACATTAATTCTTAATTCATGTTTATTTCTATATTGCATTCTTGGAGTTGGGGAAGAGTGGATAAAATGCATTTTGTAGCTTGAGAAAACCTTGGCATTTCAGTGGAGTCATCATTTAAATATGTAATTATGTTAGTATAAAGAACATTAAAGGTGCAGAGCTCCATTGTTTCAGTGGGTACACTTTGTGGTGGTTCTGTTAATTCTGTCTTCTTTTCAGCTTGAGGTAAGTGTAATGCACTTACCTTTATGGAAGGAGCTTAAAATGCACCACTTGTTTTTTATTCCCCACCAGACTTGCTCAATGGCTACTCAATAGTTTTGCTGATTTCATCTAATTGCCCATTTATTCCATCTGGGGAGCAAGATGCAGATATTCTCAGACTAGATACAAGCCCTGCAACCCAGTCATTTCTGCTGGGAGTGCCTTATTCCTTCAATCGTTCCTACCGCATGCCTTTTTGCATTAAAGGTGAGTTTGCTACCTGTTGTGCCACTTTCACTGATGAATTATTGAAAAAGACTTGTGTGCACTTTTATGACATTACATCACCATTGGTTGGCAGTTAGTAGTGAGTGGACCAGCTTACCAATGCAGTGGAGTGGCCTACCCTCCCTCAATAGAGCATCTCCCCTTCCTTGCTGCAGCTCAGCATGCCTCTGGCTGCAGAGAGAGAGAGAGAGAGAGAGAGAGAGAGAGAGAGAGAGAGAGAGAGACAATAGTCTCCAGATGCTGTCTTGGCATATGTGCTTGTACAGAAGTAGCATATTCTCATAGACTTGTTCTACATGGGTGCAACACCTAGTGCGTCCATTAAATGTCACCCAAGTGGCAAGCCGGCAGACTAGAGCTGCCTTTCTCCCCCCTGGATGGGCAAGCTGAGAGTAGCTGCTCACTCCCATCATCCCCTGTTGCTTCTACGGCTACCTGAGCTGCAAGATGAACTTACACCACCTGCACCATAGTCAGGCTTTTATCCATTTATGCCATGGAGCTGGCAAAAATGACACTTTTAATAAACTTTTCAGTCTTTTTTATCAGAGCCGCAGCCAGGGTCTTTTCAAAAACTCTCAGTCAAACAGATTGACAGGGCATTTCAACATATGGAAAACAGCAGGACAGATCAATACAATTTACCTTTTAGCAGTCCATCTATCATAAATTTATTCCATTTCCACTTAAGAAAAGACTTTTTTTCCTAGAAGAAGTCTTATAGCATTAGAATTCTTGAGCTGATTGGTAGATTCTAGATTGTCAGCTGTGCTGGGGGAGCACTTGCTTACTATTTTATTCTAAAACATGTTAACGATATGAAATGTTTTCTTGGTCCTATCCTTAGTTTTTTATATTGTCTGAGTGTATTTTGATAAACTGTTATTAAATCAGGGAAAGAAAGGTAATTAGCAGAAACAGAAGCACAGAACAAGCATGACATATTCTAGCCAAAGTTAAAGACGAAGATGTCTAGTTTTATGCTGGCTTGCTCACAAAACACGTGTGGCATTCATTTGAAGATTATTTTTATTATCTCTCTTAGACAAAAATACCACTGCAGCTGAGAATGCCAGTTTATTCTCTATCTAGATGTGTGGAGTTTCAGTACTGCATCAAGACAGCCTTGGGTGACATCTTGAAATATATATGTAATTTATTTTCTCCACTCTTATGCAGGGGTGTAACCAGGACGTTTGGGACTACATATCACCTTCCAGACTGTTACCTCTTCCAGTTATGTCACATTTAAAGAATTATGTGGCATCAATGGCACATAGCTATATAGCTCACAGCTGACTTCATATACTGTTTATTCTGTAAATGTGGTACTCCTGGCACACAAACAGTGAAGCCTGTAATTCACTTTATTCACTGTATACTGTGCAATGCGATACATGTGACTCACAAATAATACAGCCCATAACCTTCATGCATTGTGTGCTGCGTAAATGTAGTACATGTGACACACAAACAGTCCATCGCATAACTTGCTTCATGCACTGCATGCTATGTAAATGTGGAACACATTACACACAATCAGTCCAATCTGCAACTTTAATGAACTGAAACTATGTACTTGTGATACACATGACACATGAGCAGTACAGCCCATAAATGACTTCATGCACTGCATACTGTATAAATGTGGTACATGTTACACACAAACAGCACACCCTGTAACTTAATGCATGCAGTTCATAATGCGCATTTGCGGTACATGTAACAGAAAAATAATACAGTATATAACTTAAGTAATGTACTGCATACTATATAAATGTGGTCATGTATTACAAAAACAACATAATCCATAACTTTCTTCATGCACTGTATACTGTGTAAAAGTGGTACAGGTGACGCGACAACAATACAATCTGCTAACTTAATTAATATACTACAAACTACATAACTGCAGTACACAGCATTTAAACAGTATAGTTCATAACTTACTTCATACACCTCATAATGTGTAAAATCAGTTAATCTAACACACATAAAGTATAGCCCATACCTCTTGACTTCTTAATGCAAGAAATCTGGACAAAGTCTAAAATAATAGGGGGACAAAGGTCTAAAAATAGGGACAGATTTTAAAAACTGCTCTTATAAACTTGCTAGAATAGCAATATCTGTTAGCATGCATTTTCCGAAGGATAGCAAGTCTGAAACTCAAATGTATGTCATTATTTGATTTTATTTATTTAGAATTTGTTTACTGGGAAAGTCTGACTTGCAACGAAGCCAATTTTCAGTGGAGGTCCAGGGAGAAACACTCCAGATGCAAGTCTTTGCAACATAGGAGGAAACCAGAGCACCCAGAGGAAACCCACATGAACGCAGGGAGGACATGCAGACTCTGCACAGAAGGCATCCCAGCCGAGAATTGAACTAGAGAACCTCTTGCTGTGAGGTGACAATGCTACCACTGTACCACTCCACCATGTGTTATTACTTGCTGACTTCACTCCTCAGTGATTTGCCAGAAAAGCACAAATTTTATGAGGAACAGATCAAAAATATAAGGCAAAAATGTGGATATTCTGTGAAAATCTAGACAGTTGAGATGCATTGCATAGTATGTGAATGAGGAACATGTGACATACAAATAATGCAGCCCATAATTTAATGAGGTATATGTGACACACCAGTAGTAAATCCCATAATTTAATTCATGGAGTGCATACTGTGTAAATGAGGGACCTCTGACACAAACAATATAGCCTGTAGCTTGCTTCCTGTACTATATACTGTGTAAATGTGATACATATGACACACAACAGTGCAATATGTAACTTACTTCAGTACTTCATACTATGTATATGAGGTATATGTGACACACCAGCAGTACATCCCATAATTTAATTCATGGAGTGCATGCTATTTGACCAAGGTACCTGTGACACACACAATATAGTCTGTAGCATACTTCATGTACTACATGCTTTGTAAATGACACACACGCAATACATTCCATAACTTAGTTCAGACACTACATACTATGGAAATGTGGTACATGCACTGGAATAGCTAGTTAAAAGTATAACTGAGCAAAGACTTGGAGACATCATAAGGAAGATATCATAGTTTAGTACTAAGCTTGCTGCCCTTGCGAGCCATTTTAAGCCTAGCCAATTATCCCTTGTGAGGCTCAAATCCTGAACCTTGTGTTTGTAAGGCAAACACCTTAGCCATTAAGCCACCCTCCCAACCCTTTAAGCTGCCCTCCCAACCAGTTTAGGTTTCAGAAAATGGAACTCTACCTTTATATCAAACACGTTTATTACTTATGATGTGATTCTTAGGGCATCCCGAATATTTGCAAAAAAAGAAGAACTTGTCCTGGTCCTCTGAAATTGTATTCTAGTAGCATTAACAGTTCTCTCACACCACCAAAATATTATTATTGAACTGTGATCAGATCATGGGCAGTTCTACAGTAAGGAAATCAAGTCAGAGGCAAGTTGTGCCACTCTGCCGGAGAAGAAGATGGGAGAGACAGAACATATTCCAGTAAGGACTACGTTACTCTTGTCATATATTCAAATAATATGTAATTGTACTGTGCAGTCTGTTAAACCCAACAGACCTAAGTTGAATAGTAAGAATGCTGACAGAAAGGGAATGTACATGTCACTCATACAAACATGACTGCACAGCCTTAGTACCATTGATTAAAACTTGAAAATCAGAATATTTTTTTTTGCATGGACCACATACATACTGTCACCCTAAATATTATCTCGTTCATGTTGTCAGTATGGCTTTGTATAAACCACAGAAAAAAGTTATTCTGGGGATATTTGTCCTTTTATATGAATACACTTCATTTAGTGTTACAAAATAGTCATCTTTTTGCAAGTACTGTAATAAATGTGAGATATAAATGTTATTCCTGCCTTGCAATTACAGTAGACTCAGAATTCTGGGAATAAAATTAATTATTTTATTTTGTGGAATGACACAAACAGATTATTTTAACAACAGTCTGAGCAAGGGCAAAAGGTTACAAAACATGATTTCTGCAAGCCTTACACTAAACTTTAGTCTGTTAGGGGGTCTCAACAGCACATATTGCTTGTTTGTCATGTTGACAGCAAGGTTGATAGCAAGGTTTCTATAACTGTATAATTGTTATAAGTAAGTGAAGTCATTTTTCTGGAAGATTCCATATAACGTCAGAGATGCAGGGGACCCAAAATCTCAGTATCATTACCATAAATATGAAATGGCAAACTGCATAGATCAAGCGAAGAAAACTGATAAAAAAGGGTGAAGAGTAGGGATCTGTTTGATCTGTTTGCCTATGACGTGATTCTGAGCAAATCTTTTAACTTAACAGAGCTCCCAGGTCATCTCTGAAAGGTACTCTTGTGGCCAGTGGGATAGAGACACAAATTCTGTTCTGTAAGCATCCTATTGTCTTCTGTAGTAATCATGATGTCATTGTTCTATGCATGCCTATAAAGGTATGCTAGTGACTAAGTAAAATTACATACTTGTAGAGTTTGTCAACCATCTGGCTATAACTAGACATTCAAGTATTTTGGAACACAAGGTAAAAGGCAGAAAAGTGAATAATCACACAGGCTGTTGGACTTGGAAATAGGGATGACCACCGTTTTCCTCCCGAAGTCTTTCACATGTGAGGCATGTCCTCACAAGTAGGACTTAAGTTATAGACATGTTGTAGGAGCCATACAATTAGAGAAACACATTTCTTCAGAAATTATGGTTGTAGCCTGTAAGAGACAGGGAGAGAGGGGCACCAACATCTTTCAGTTGTTCTAGAAGGGAAACAACCCGCTCATGAGTTCTCACAAGTTGGGGCAACCTCTATCACAGGGCAAGCTCTTCAGCAAGAAAGAATGACATTTAGATTAAAAGCTAAAACCTGTCAATAGCAAGATCAAGAGGACCAAGTACAAAAATATGCTGACTTTGTTTCAAAACCCGCATGGACTGGAGACAATCTGCAACTATATTTGGATAAAAAATGGTTTTGTACACCCCATTGCATTCTTGCATGTGTTTTGGAGCTACATGTATTGCAAAAAAGTTTCATCTAAGTATGTTTTTTCCAGAAAGAACAGGTTCTAGCTTATAGCTTAATGAGCTTCACAAATTATGCGAAGATCTATTTATGTGGTCAGTCTCTGACCCTTCAAGTGACAAAAGTGAAATGCTTGCACTAGGTTTTCACTTAGCTGGCCATAACAGTGGCTAAAGCCTGGTTCCATTTTGACATTTGCTATGTCAGGTTCTACAGTTATATTTGTACGCAAACCCAAATGGAGAGAAGACTTATGGTAGTTGTAAGACTGGACCACTGTGATCACTGACTGACAGTGATGTTATATGAAAGAAGTTTTGTTTCTTTGATTCTATCCAGTCTCTTGCTAATGAAGATATTCAGAAATGAGTGAGTGGTGGTCACCAGACTGGTATAGATAGGCTCTTGTATTTCCTGAGCAAGATGCCAGTCTTCTTGTAGGCAATTAAGTTCGTTACTATATTCCCCATGAAAGTTCACTTTGAAGTCTTACATGGAGATAAGGTTCCTTTTAAGTCCAAAAGCAAATGAATTGTAAGATAAGAAACATCCTGAAGACAGAGAGAAAGAGAGAGAGAGAGACAAAGAGACAGAGAGAGAGAGAGAGAGAGAGAGAGAGACAGAGAGAGAGAGAGAGACAGAGAGAAAGAGAGAGACAGAGAGAGAGAGAGAGAGAGACAGAGAGACAGAGAGAGAGAGAGAGACAGAGAGAGAGAGAGAGAGAGAGAGAGAGAGAGAGAGAGAGAGAGAGAGAGAGAGAGACAGAGAGAGAGAGAGAGACAGAGAGAGAGAGAGAGAGAGAGACAAAGAGAGAGAGAGAGAGAGAGAGAGAGACAGAGAGAGAGAGAGAGAGAGACAAAGAGAGAGAGAGAGAGAGAGAGAGAGAGAGAGAGAGAGAGAGAGAGAGAGACAGAGAGAGACAGAGAGAGAGAGAGAGAGAGAGAGAGAGAGAATGGATGGTGGCGGGATAAGCAAGTGCAAGAAAAACATATTAGAGCTTCACACCAGTATTTAGTTCAGGCTCTGTTCATCTGTACAGAGGCAGCTCTATAACATATTATGCAGGTGACTGAAACTCCTCCTCCCACCTGCCTATATTCTGACCTGCCCTTGTTCATGTGTTGGAATCGCTCTAGAAAGAAGTCAAGTGGTACAGCATGTGACTTTACTTGTGTTTTGGAAAGGCCACTATATTCAGTCATGATCAGGCAAGTTGTATTTCCAAGCTTGTCTGATTTATTGTTGATGCTGCTGATTTACAGATGAATAATTCTGAGCCCTGGGTTTTTAAAGGATGAGGTCTAGGCTGTAAGGCTTTTTGGAAAAATCTGGACAATTGCCAGTTAAGTTCGGTATCTCTCACACAAAAAATATGCACCAACACACCCAAAGAGTACTGCAGACAGGAAAGTCTAGCTTTCTGGAAAAGGAGGTACAGAGTTCTTTAGCTTGAGAGGCAATAAAAGCCAGCCAGGTAACATAACTTGTAGTGAAATTAATGGAAATCACAGCCTATCAAGTTCCATGAGTCAATGTGATCTGTATAAACAATGGAGTCATATAATGAGAGGGAAGGAATGAATCGCAAATAAAGAAATCTTCCAAAGGAGAGCAGACACTAGTACAAAGGTAAAGAATGAGCCAAAATGGTCAAGGTTAGTACAGAGGTAAAGATGGGAGAACTGATTAAGACTAATAGAGAGGTAAGAATAAGAGAGACTTGTCAAGCTTAGCACAGAGGGAAGGATGGGAGAGCTGGTTAAGGCTAATGCAAAGGTGAAAACAAGAGGAACTGGTCATGGAACCAGAATTCCAGGCTGTCGATGGATTAGAAGGAAAAAAAGAGTAGCAACATGTCCTGTGACTGGATGCAAACTCTCAAGGTATGACGGTTGCAATAACAACCTGCAGTTGTACACTGAAACTGCCACCTCTTAAGCTTCAGTGTACAAATATTCATCATCCAGATTTAGTTTCTTGAATTTGCTTATACTGAATTTGTCAATATTAAGTATATAACCTTGCTAACCTCCAGGCTTCACAAAAATTAAAACTTGAGCAATGCTATAACAAAGTTGTTAAATTTGCAGCACATGCTCCTTTCAGAACCCACCACTGTATAGCACTGAAAAGCATAACTTCTTACCACCTATAAAATTATCCAGCATTCATCTGTTTGTCCAGCACTGGAAAATATTCTATACAACTTTCCCAGTTGGTCATTGCAATCTAGTGACCAAAAACTCTTGTCTGTGTATAAACCTAGAACAAAATGATGTATCCAAAGGCTCAACAGGAACAAAAAATTCAAAATGACTTAAATAAAACTCTGTTTTAATGAAATGATAAAAAATTCCACATCAAACGCTTTCGCCTGGAGGCATACCAAGATGAACCATGATTAAAAATTCAAGGCTTAAGTACTTTCTAGCCCAAATCATGTGACTAGAATAGCAACTAATAAAATATGCAAATCAGATGTTAAAGTGCCAACAGCAATTCATTCATTCAATGAAATTATGCAATGTCAAATAACCCACAAAATTGTACTAAATAATGTAAAAACGTGTTTAAATTACAACTTGTAATAAAGCATGTATGACTGTTTTATAAAGCTACAAACAAGCTTAAAAAACTTAAAAACAGTCTTAAAAATTATTTTTATGTCTAAAAAATCTATTAAGAACTATTGGTTTCTAAGACCTCTGTTAATCATATGAAAAGTTAACCAAAGTTTGAAACATCCACTCAAAACAAAATGTTGTCCAAAATAACTGGCAATGAACAACCCATCTAAAAAATTTTTTATAATGAACAAAATCATAACTTGGCCCTCCTCAGTTTCAAAACACTCATAATACTAATACTGTAATTTAAACCAGGAGGCTTAGTTGCGTTCAACTTGAGCTGCCACAACAGTTCCTTGTATTCAAGCCGGGTTTCCCAATCACCCCCTCTACTGTCATGTAGGACTTGCTCTAGGATTCAAAATTTAAGTTGCATATTAGGGCATGTGCTAAGATGCTTAAAAAAAGCATTGTTTTCCTTTTTCTTGGAAACATCATAAAGATGCTCATATATCCTTCTCCTAAGGGTTCTCTCAGTTTTACCAACGTAAAAACTGGAGCATTGAGTACAAAAACCTAAATAGACAACTCCTTTCGTACCACAGTTGTAATGGTGTTCAGCCCTGAATTTAAACCTCCTAGAGGGAATGAAAAACAAACTGTCATTATGCACATAAGGGCATTGCTTACATGAACCACACTTATACGTTCCAAGTTTCGAATAAACCCTTTTATTGTCCACACCAGGTCTGATCTCAAAGAGACCCTTGAGGTTCGTGTCCCTTTTCCTAATAAAATGGGGATGCCCCTTAACAATCTGTTTGAAATCATCATGTTGTACCAAAATTGGCCAATATTTTTTAATTGTTTTATTTTGTGAAATGACGCAAACAGATTATTTTACCAACAGTCTGAGCAAGGGCAAAAGGTTACAAAACATGATTTCAATGCATGCAGTACTTGTAATCTTGTTCAAAACTAGGATAAACTATATCCCTAAATGTGAACAAGTACTTTTTCATTCCTTATACCTCCTTACTCTGCCTTTTTCACTTGTTTCCTTACTGCTATCTAAGTCTCTTCCTTGACTTTCTCTCTAAATATACTATAAGCCTGTTTTTCCCTCACTTCTTAATGCAATTCCTGTTTGTATTAGATTAACTTACCTTTGATTTCTCTACAGACTATTTTTTTTTTCTAAATATTAAATGATAATAATATTCCTTGTACTGATTCTTAACCAACATTTTTATATTATGCCTAATCTGTTATAATTATTTAAACTCCAGATGTTTTTGTTTTATTTTTCGAAAATTGTAAAATGATTGTTCCTAAAATGCTTTGTAATAATTTGGAGCTCTTCTCCTGGGCCTCTGCTGAAAATGGGCTTCCACCCAGACGGACTTTCCCGGTAATCAAATGTCAATAAAAACATAAATAAATTGGAGTACAGAATTGTGTTAGGAGTTTGTAAGCTTGCATTTTAAATAATGGAGGATGATACAATGAACAGTGCCAACCTGAATTCTATATGTGAATCCTGAACAATTTTCTTATTCAAACAGCTAAGCAAAAAAGCCAAGTTTATACGTGGAACCCTGACTGCTTTTTTGATTCAAATAGCTAAGCCAAAGAAGACTGTCAGAATAAAGGGTTGTAGAACACTTATTGAAAATACCAATACTTAAGAGGAGGTGAGGGAGGTGTGAGGGTGGATGGACTGGGCTAAAATAAACAACCACGGTATCCACACCTAAGAAACATGTTAAAATTAATCCAAGGCTTCAGAAGTCTGGGAAGACACCACAAGCTCAGCTGCACTCAGAAGGCAGATTTACTCCTTTAAAAGTGAGCCAGCATTTCCATGCTTTGTTTAATTCTTTTTTTGTCATTTCTGTCAGCTCTCTCTTTTCAAAGTAAATTTAATGTCTTCTCTTTATGCCTCAGGTCTGAATGCATTACATTGGTCCTGCATTACAGAAGTGTTGTTTGTAGGTGTACAACATTCATATAACTTGTGCCATATACAATAATGGCAATTGATATGCAGCTTGTCCTTATCAGGGAATCATGGCAATACAACAGGTTCTGTAGGGAGCCACTAAAGCAGAGACTGTTTATTATCTTTTTATGTATTTATATTCTGTTGATCAGGTTGTTCAGTTAGATTATGACCAATTAACAATGCATATCAAGGGACGATAACGTCCATGTACAACTATATGACATACATAGTTTCAAGGTGCAGTAAATCAGATATTAGATTAAAAGTGTAGACCATGTCTCCTTTAATGTATGTAATGGTATAATAAGGATGTGGACGATAACATTTATGAGCGAGTGGAATTTGACTTTCGCAAAAGTGCACTTTGTCAAAAATGCACTTTTGCGAAACAGAAAATAACAAAAAAAAAAAACAAACACAAAAATAAAAAAAATAAAAAAATAAACACCAAATCACATTTATGCAGGGAGGCAAGCCCCCTGCATCCCCATGTGGGGGGCTGCGCCCCCCCCCACACACTTAAATATACTAACTCTGAGATTGCACTACAGTGGGGAAAAGAATATATTCCCTTATCCCCACTGTAAAAGTTCAACTAGGAAAGAAAAAGCAGCAAATGCACTGTGTGCAAAATTCTGTCTCTGTGTTTTGGGAATTCACCTCTATTCAATGCTCATAACAGTCCACAACACCTTCAATGAAACCAAGTAGAAGTGAACAAAAGTTTATTGTAATGCCAACAAACAAAGAATGGTTAAGCGCTTTCACTTGAATAAAACAAGCTTCCTCAGTAATGCGTTTCGGCAAATTGGCTTTTGCGAAATGCACTTTCGATGTGGTGCACTTTCGCAGTAGTGGGCTCGGCCTTCTGTTTGTCGATAAAGTGTACTTTCGACACACAGAAGGAGAATTATATATATATATATATATATATATATATATATATATATACATATACATATATGTGTAAGAGTATATATGGTTTCCACTGCACAGCTTGTCAAATGCTATTTTTGTTGTCTACTCTATCAAGTGCAGGAATAAGAGAATCATGTAGCAATAAATATGTATTGTATAATCCTGCACCCTTGGGGTTGTGGGATAGTGGAGTTAGTATATATAGGTGAGGGAGTATAGGGACCTTCATGTTGGTGGGTATGGGGGGACAGATGTTTAATCATTATCCTCAGTAGCCTACAAGTTGCTGCAGGGTGACGTGTGTCTCGTGTTTTGAGCCATGACACACCTAGTCCTGCTAGACCTCCTATTTATTCACAAAACCAGTGGCTCTACAAACACCTGCACTAATAACTTAAATCTACACCAACAAATACACAAGACTCATTGGTGAAATAGGTTCCTAACTCAATATATTCCTAGCCTGTGGAAAAACTTACCACTACAGGTCAAAGTACTACTTTACCTACCTTTAAGGCTAGTCTTGATGACTGGATGGGGAGACACAAATTTACACCAGGGTTATCATGTACAGCCCTGCTTGAAAAGGGGCACAAGAACTTTTAAGTTTGCCTCCTTAAAGGAGTATATGGCTAGACATCTTATGGTCCTTGTGATCACTTGCAAAGTATGTTCATATGTGCTTTTGTTCCAATGTTTTGGCTGTTGTGATCAATAGTAAAAAAGCTGTTAGGCTAAAATAGAATATTGGAAGAGTTTAATAAAGAAAATATTGTCTTAAAAAGAATCAGCTTATATGTAGACAATGTTTTATTCACTATACCATATCCAGTAATTTATATTTTAACATTTAATATTTAAGATACTTTGGAAATAAAACAGACTACAAAATGCATTTTAAAATAAAATACAGGCTCTGTATCAAGCCTGCATCTCATTAAACAAAATACAACCATTAAGCAATGTTTACTGAACGAAGGGACAAATTAGATATTTGAGAAGAAATATTACATGTAAAATTGTGATGAAAACTTTAGAGCATGCAGTTAGAATTTTTTGGATAAACATACTAATAACTCATCAAATCACTGACTTTTAGATGAGATATGTTACCATATACACAATACAATATTATACTGCCTTTGATGCAGAAAGTGCATAGGTTTTGCATTTTATTTTGTTGATAAGGGCAGCCTTTTGAAATATTTCTTGGAGCTGAAAACATCTGCCATGACGCAATGAAAGACTGAATCCACATTGCTTTATTACCTAAATGAATGTATATGCTATGTAGTAACCCCTCCTCATAATCATTGCAATTGGAATATGAAAAGTCTATTCACTATCCCTCACTAATCTTTTATTTTCATATAATTATAAGGCTTCCAACATTCTTAAAATATCATTATAGAAGATCCTAAAGCCAGGCTAACTATCAACTAGGTCTTAGAGGCGGAACACCTTATCTTGAAAACTAAAATATCTGACGATAAAGTAGTGAAACCACAATGTAAATAAGAAGCTGTTCCTTTAAACATTTTTACTTATCCACAGTGATCTGCAGTCCTGTGGAAAATATTTCCCAAAAATCAACATTACTGTACATTATTTCATGGATGGGGCTATAAAAAAAAACTCATTAACTATTGAAAGTGAAAAATCAAACAACCCACTATAATCTTATTAATTTTTTTGCAAAATCACTTGCTACATTAACAGAAAGAGAATGACTACAAAGATGCTTCAGAAAGTGAGTAATACACTTTAAGGAAATTGCCACAGTAGTTAAGGCTAAAGCAATAATATTCATGAGCTTGATTTTTTAAAACCAAGAAGAAGAGGTCTCCTTACAGGTCCCCTACACATCACCGAATCACCACTTACCTGAAGCCCACATGAACGAGTTGAGAACACCGACAGGAACAAAACACTGACCACTTGGAACACCGACTGGGAACTAATGGTAAGTAACTGCTCAGTCAGCATGTTGACCTTTTCCCCTTACCTCAACTGCAGTGTGATCTCGGAGTTGGAATATTTAGTTGGGGGGGATGGAGGGCACCCTCCTCATGGGTGTGTTGTATTTTGTTCTGGGGTACTGTTCTTCCTGGTTGGCCAACGGCTTACTTACTGTTATTTCCCAGTCAGTGTTCCAAGTGGTTGGTGATGTGTAAGGGAACCCTTCTTACATATTCATTGGAATGTTTACTTCTTACATCTCACAAATTGTCATGTTTTATTCATATTCTAAGGGGGTATTGCTGTTATTAGAGAATGTATTGAGGAAATTTAACAAGTGGATATTGACTTGTAAGTAGATGCGACATACCGAGTGACTGTATTTTCTTGGTATATTCTGTCATGTAGAGACATTTATAGGGTAGATTATGCTTAGGCTTTAGGATCTTCAACAATAATATAATGAGAATGTTGAAAGGCTAATAATTACATGAAAATGAAAGATTTCTAGGGGATAGCAAATAGGCTTTTCATATTCCAATTGCAAAGACTATGAATAGAGAGTAGGGTCGGGTTTATCTTTCTGTTAATAGGCTTATATTGTAACAGGCTATGATACCAAGAGTGATGTCTGGTAAAAGGAAATTGAGTAAAAATGTAATGTACTCTTTCTTTCTCTTCTCTCTTGCTCATTTGTTTTCAACGTTTTTGTTCTCATGGCTTAGGAATGAGTGTTTTTTTATCTGTTTGAATATAAAAGAACAGGAAATGTCTTTTGAAGTATGCTGTATCTCCAGACTGGTGGTCTTCTCTTGAGAGTGTAACCAAAAAAGATGAAAGACTGGTGACTGTCTCTGAAATGTAATTGTTAATGGACTTAATTCCCTGCCTGCATTTCACTAAGACACCAGGGTGGGAATCAAAGGAAGGAAGCAGACTTGAACATGCGTTGCTAATTAAACTTTGTTCCCGAGGAGCATTATCATGGCAAGTAAAATAATTGGTTTTACTACTCATTTTTCCTCTCTTTTTTAATTTCTCCAAATGTTTTTGGTTTCTAATACCATGGCAGGAATGGACTCCATTCCTTCATCAGGGTATGATTAAAATCCATAAAATGAATATTGCTTCAGTCTTTTATGTTTGCCAAAAATTTACTTCTCAGCACCCAGGACATACCAAGAATTGTCTTCTTCTACAGTTCATATAGAGTTACAGGTATTAGTACCATATTTAAGTACACTTACAATGTCTTTTTATTAGTGTTTTTTTCATTCTACTGTTGGAACTATCTGGATGTCTTTATTCCATATTGCTATAAGATCTGCTTGCGTATATTTGTATATGACTTTGTGTCTCTCACTACTTAGAACACTAGCTGTTTCTATTTCAGGGATTAATTCTACTTTTGTTCTTTTTCTTTGATTACTGTATCTGGTTTTATTGCTTCTACTTTGATAACTGTTGATATTTGATGATCCCATGTGCTAATAACTTCTTCATTTTCAGTATTTCTTTGTGTTTCATGTTTCCAGTGCTTGTCAGCTAGCTGTATGTTGTGGCATTTACACAATTCCCAGTACAACAGTTGTGCTACATTTTTATGCCTTTTAGTATACAGACCCCGGCTATGAGTATATTGTATCTGGCAACACAATGTGCATCTGTTTCTAATTATGTACATCACAGCCTGTATATATACAACACAACCTGCATTTGTCTATTTCTCCCATTTTTTTTCCTATAGATATTTCAAACCAATGTGTGCATAGCCTACTTTTTTCCAGTGTCAGAAGAAGATGCCATGAGATGTCCACTGGAAACTAGAAAAACACTGTATATAACCATGTGCTATGCTGAGATAGAAAGAGTTGAAGCTGTCTTGTTGTTGTGGACCAGTCTGTAAGTACTTGCTATTAATTTATCTAACTTATGACATTTAGGAACAGTATTTCTGTAATAAGAGTTAGCCAGGGAACCTAGGTATCTGGTGCTTTGGCTTTTCTGTATGCATTCTGAATATTTGTATTACCTTTTATTTTATTTCTCTGCTTTTGACAACTTACATATATTTTAATCTGTATTTGCACTGTTTTATTATTTATGTATTAACCTTTAAGGCTTTATAGCTGACTAGCATCCATTATTTATTATATATTTATTGGCCATTGTTTATCTGAGAAGTACATGAACATTATTTACACTGTTGGTTAATATGCTGTATGGCACATCTTCTGTGAGAATCCTTAAGCCAGTGAAAGAGATTACTATGTATGATTTCATATTTGTCTTCATTTAAGACAACAGGTAACTGGAAGTCCCTGGCTATTCCAGGGTGGCAGCAGTACTACCACACCAGGAAGAAAGCTGTATGGAACTGGGGAATTCTGTTAGCCTTTCTTGAGAAGTATGTGTGTGTGTGTGTGTGTGTGTGTGTGTGTGTGTGTGTGTGTGTGTGTGTGTGTGTGTGTGCACGTATGTGTGTGTGCGTGTGTGTGTGTGTGTGTGTGTGTGTGTGTGTGTGTGTGTGTGTGTGTGTGTGTGTGTGTGAATAATGTTTTGTGTAAAAGGCAGTTATCATGGACAAAGGGGCACTAGAAAACTTTGGTTCACAGAGAGAGAGAGTGAGAGAGAGAGAGAGAGACAGAGAGAGAGAGAGAGAGAGAAAGAGAGCAGTGAGAAATTGACCTGGGCATATTTGGCCAAAGATTCAGTTGTGTGAGTGGCTTATATGCAGTCTAATCTGGGTGTGAATTTTGGAAGCTCATGTCTAGGACAACAGTACATATCTCCTTTCTGTTCCTGTGTCAGAGTTATTTTTTGTGAATTAATTATTTTTTGTTAGTTTTTTATTTTATCCTTAGTTGACCAGGGTAGTCCCACTAAGCTAGTGGCCTCTTTCCAGGAAAGACCTAAGGTGGCATTCACAGTATTAGGGGAAATTTGACCACAGCACCAGGGAGCTTCTCCTACACTTTTTGATAGCTGCTGTAGGATATTTTACACCCACTTGAGTTACCACCAACTTAAGAAGATGGACTTTGTTTAATGTTGCATTTGAAAGACAACATACTCTGGATTGCAGTGCCTCTCTGAAACTGCAGTTTGGTGTCTGTACTTGATCTATGTGGTTTGGGAATAAAATTCACAGCCTTTTTGCATTAAAGGTGAGTTTGCTACCTGTTGTGCCACTTTCACTGATGAATTATTGAAAAAGACTTGTGTGCACTTTTATGACATTACATCACCATTGGTTGGCAGTGATGGGATTCAAAGCCAATTGATGCTAGCCATCTTGCCATAACAATTGGTGGCATCATGTCACCTGGGTGTCACATTGGTAGCAGTGGTCACATTCCTATCACTATCCTTATTTAAAAACAGTTAGGATCTTCGGATAGGTTTCACCATTTTAGCACTAATATACCGGAATCTTGTTCAATAATGGTTGTTATACCTGAACTGGATACCGTGAATGTGAGCAACTATAAGGGCTTTATGTGTAACTTAAACAAAAAAGGAGAAACGGGAACCCCTTACAGGTATCATTTCTGATATTTATTGGTCGAAAGTGTGGCCTATTGATATACACAAAGCAAACTGGATAGAATATAGTATCTGAATACTACAGATAAACTCTGTAGGTAGCTCTCACTTGAATAATATCTGGAAAAGAAATGAATAACTAACTCTATCAAATGCCAACAACCACCAAATATGGAAAATATGGAACAGGAACCACAAAGAAAAAGATGATCCAGTTGCCTTCAAACACATTATTAAAACAACAAACAAAAATGAAAAAATATCTCTCTCCTCTAGCACCTCAGCTATTCAGCCTAAACATTCGGTCTTCTAATATAGACCCTTCAAAACCATAGGAAATATTTAAAACAACACTGCAGGAGAGTCTCAAATAAAGAAAGAAACATATCTAAACTAAGTTTTACTATATTCCTGACTGAATCTAAGCAAATTATACTATAATTTAAGAACTTACTAATAGAGCAAGGCAGATATGGTGAATGGATCTTCTAGATGTTGTCAGGACCAAAACAGAATGCAGAATGCTCTGTTTCACTAAGTGACTTCTCAACTTAATATCTAAAATATTACTTCTGGGATAACTTGCAGAATAACATCATTTTTTTGTCATCTGACTTTTAATTCCCAGGCCCAAAACAATTAGTGATGGCAGCTGGTAGCATTTAGCATCTACCTGTAAAAATACCTAGACAAGGGCTTCTCGGATCTCTGGCAGATGCTGGAAGTCATAAAACAATCACATTCCTTCATGCTTTCAAGACAAGTAATTAATTACCCTAAAGACAATACAGGAAGTTTCCTAGTAGAGACATTGTCTCTGCTGCTGTATTGAAAATCTCTAAGATACCATGTTTTATGGCCTAGCTATAAAGTAATCTAATTTCAGGTATTTTTCTAAAATTTATTAGACTTAGGTTAACCTCCTCTATTCCAGTTTCCATTGTTAAAATATATACATTTAAACAGTTACAATAGTGCATGTGCATTTCTGTTCTTTTCCAGCAGGGCACTGTGGCTCCATTTTAAACACAAGCCTTTTGCAAATACCCTTTTCAACACACACACTTCTGTACAAGCAGTTTGATATACACATGACATACAGTTCTAATACCTTTGCAATGCAAGCATCTTACACAAATCATTTTGATATTTACTAATGACATATAATTATCTATAGAATTCCAGCTTGCTGAGCTGGCAGTATCTCCTTTCGTTACAGTCTTCATTATAGTTTTAAAATAAAGACCATTCAAAGCCTTTTCTTTTATTTTTGGATTATATGCTCTTTTTGGAAAGTTGCCTTGCTCATTAGTAATCTCTTGATTTGAGCCTTAAGTGAGAATCACTCAGATTCTTGAGTTGAACTTAACAAATTATCTAACCATTGTTCAGTTAACTCCTTGTTTTAGGGATATCATAGACTGGTGAGTTTATTGTCCAATTCCAACCACTGGTAATTATTTTAATCAAACTTTTTGTAACTTAGCACCCCATAGACTTCAAACTTAGTTGGGAAAAAACTAGGCCTGATAATAAGGCTTTGATAGTACAGCAAAATGAAAGGAGATCAAGCAAAATGAATATGGGACCAAAATGTATAGAGATCTGATTAGAAGGTGAAGTAAAGAAGAAGTAGAAGGGAGTAATCTGAAGTCCTCTAGTAATTTAAATTGCTCCCTCAAATCAAATGTTGTCATTGAATAATTATCATTTAAAATTTTAGTTTTGCATAATGTATTGCATTTAAGGTTGAGTGTCTTCTGCGTGGAGACATGCATGAATGGGCGTACCTTCGTTGAAGGTTGTGCATCAGGGCTGGTAACTCAGCACGTAAAAATCAACTACCAATCATTAGCAGACCGGAGTTCCGCTGTGGCGACCCCTAACCGGGAAAAGGCGAAAGACACAACAACAACAACATTGCATTTAACATATATCACTGTGTCCCAGTTCCCAGCTAGGATATAATAATAATAACAATAATAATTCTAGACCCTAGTGAATTAATTAGAGAAGCAATAGGCTCTGCTTGCCCTTGTCATGGGAAATAGGAATTTAGCAAAATTATTGGCTTATCACCACCATCTTCTTTAAAGTATGCTCATCATGTATCAGCAGCAGTAAAACCTATATTTATATTGGTTATTTTTTAAACTATTCTTGTGTATCACAGCAGCTGTTACAGAACAGATCTAACCTTTTAACTCTATTCTGTTATTCGGATAACATATGAGCCTCTTGGAGCGAAACACTTTGGGCAGATGATCTGAAAATAAAAGAAAAATAATGTTCTTTTGTGAAAGTTTTGAATACTATTGACTTTCATGATCGTTAAGGACATTTTGTTTTATATGACTCTAATAAAAGAAATTAAGTACATGAAAGAATGATTGGGTGTTATTGTTGAAAGCCTTAATCCTATGTGATAACTACCTGGTATTTTTATTATGTAATGACGTAACAGGGATTTTTTTTTGTCTCCTGACCTTGTATTCATGTGGTATGTCAGCCAGAAACTTGAGTTTATGCACCTTCCCTGCAAAAGCTCTTTTCAGTTTTGCAGTTCTAGTGCTTTAAGAAAACTTTAGTAATTCAGCACTTGTCTTGGGATAGCTGAAAGTATGTAGCTTTCAATGCACCATGTATTATTTCCACAATTAACACAGCATTAGACTTATATAACTCCAATAATGAGAACATCACATCCTTTACAGTTTATATCAAGCTCTGTTTAATGGTTTTCAGGATACTTACACAGCAGAATATGATTTTCCAGCTTTTTAGATCTGGAAGCCTAACATTTTTACTATAAAGTCCAGTTTGGTGTATGACTTGTTTCTTCTCTGTAACAGCATTTTTTTCTCCTCCTCAGAAATTCTGAATTCACATAAATCCAATTAGCTGACAAAAGCAGAAAGGGTGCTGTTCACAGAAGAAAGCTGTCTACACATTTAGGAGTGGATGCATCTTTCTTTCTATTACAGAAAGGTTTACCTCAGATTTTGCTCTGGTAAATTATTTATTTTTTCATCTTTATGATTAGGTTTTCTCCTTTTCGACTGAGTTATTTTTAGGTGACAACTGTTGATAGTTTAGTCTGTGTAATATGTGTCTCCAGCTGTTCATTTGGATTCCCCATCATAGTCAATGGGTATAGTTTGTTTACACTAGGGATGGGATATCTTCAAGGAAACAAATAAATTAAAAAATATTTCATTCACATTGCCCAAATGGAAAAAAAAAAGAAATGTCCCACTATAAGATAACACCAAGTGCTTTTATGTTTTTTTTTCCAGAAGGTAATTTATATGAATACTATTGTTGCTATTTGTTAGTTCAGGAGCTCCCTACAGCAACTGCTTACTTTTCTGTTGCCATTTTGAAAGTCTGTTAAGAACCGTGACCTCTTTGTCTAATAGTATTACCTTCTTTACTAACAAATAGTTTTTCAGCTGTAAGGCTTGCCAAACTTAATTTTTGAGGTGTTACGTCTGTTTCTTAAAAACTTGGCAGTTGACAGGTTTATTGTCCCCCCCCCCCTGACATGCAGTAGCAAGCATTGCCCTTACAATCAGTTCGGTTTCTGTTTGTTGCATCCACTTAGTGCCTTACATGTCCATCTGATCAAGTTCATCTTTCATTATTTACTGAATGATAACTGTACAACTGTACAGTGATTTTGTACTGTTATTGACTATTATTGATTACAATGCAAATTAAATTGTACCCTTTTTTCTTTTCAAGTCTAGTAATGCTGCTGATGCATGCAATGTGTATGCATGGTACTAAGTCAGATAGTCTTTTTTGAGGAACATTAGGGAAAATAAATATAATCACACTAGTTATAATCTCTAAAGCTAGTTACAAAATTGTCAAATCCATCAAAGCTGCTTCTTTAGCTAGCAGTGATAGTCCTTGGTGAAATCTCATTAGGTCATGATGGGCAAGATTGACCCTAAGCATGACTGCACTAGCATAAATATATACTTTATATCAAAATGATTCATGATATTTTACCTGATGGTATCACTTCAGTAGGTGATGACATCACCTACTGAAATATTATTGGTAGTAAATATAATAGGGATGTAACTTTACACACCTTGACGTTCCACAGTTTGGTCGTATGTAATGCAGAAATATCAGGAGAAATTTAAGGCCTTCTCTGCATGTGAGATTATTTGTATATCTGTGGATGTGATGCAACTCTACCACCAATCTTAATGTCACCATTTAGGTGTGTCTGACCAGAAAGGGGATGTGTATATTAGACAATCCTTGGATAAGACATAATTTTTGATGCACTTGTCAGTGATATCAAATGTTGCTGCGGCCCTGATCTATTTATTTTATCTGAAGTCCATACTACACCTCTTTCTCTCACTCTCTCTCTTACACACACACACACACACACACACACACACACACACACACACACACACACACACACACACACACACACACAGACACACATGTACATGCATGACTGAGTGCAAGTGTGCATATAGGAATGCTTTTGACACATTTTGTTGTTTTCTTCAAGTATCCAAATTTCTGCATAGCCGAAACTCATTCCAGCAGACCACTAGCAATGGCAACTGTTATTTCAGAATAAATTCTTACTGAATGCTACGAAATCCTCCTTTTTTTGGAATTTGTGCATAAAGCTAGACTAGGAGGACTCCAAAATGCTTATCTTTAATGACCAGGATGTGAATAAAACACAAATGTGTGACAGTGAAGTATCTGTGCCTTAATAGCATTGTTAAGACATAATGAGGACTTTTCAGTCAGGGAAGAAATACAAGAACTGTAGCACTGCATCAAATGTTTAAGTAATGCTGCATACCATGAGCAAGAACATCTTTCTATCACACTTTCAGGTTCATTGGTTCATTTTGCCTGCCTAATCATGGTTGTCTGTCTTAACACTGCTTAAAATAAAGATTTGATTACATGGTGAAACTATGAAACTCTGCTGCTTCTGCTGGTTTTGTCTCTGTCTTGGATACCCATAATTTTGTAGCTGTCTGTGTAGCACTGATCTAATCACAATATAACTTTGCATAATAGTTGTAATTACCAGACAGATGTAGGGATATAATTACTTATTTGCATTTTCTCCTGGCAGTATGAGGTAGTAGTTACTATATCTTTTGCACAGTAAATAGCTGAAATGTAGCTGTGAAATGAGTGTCATGTGTTCCTTTGCTGGGTAGTAAGCAGAGAAACATGAAGCATTTTAGGTCTTTTCAAGCCTAATGCAAAATATATTCAAGTATTACATAACTGAGTAAAACAGACTGTGAAAAGTCTAGTGAAACTATATTGTTTCAAAAATACACTAATGATATATTGATATTTCTTGATAAAGTGCAAGAATGCATTTTGGTTTGGTGTGAGATGCAACTGCTGCCACATCGATAAATATCCACTCTGTAGGATGATAGTTACTATATACTTTGTACAATAAATAGTATAAATGCAACTAGGAAACAACTGTCATGTGTTCCTTTGCTGAGTAGGAAGCAGACAAACATGAAACATTTTAGGTATTTTCAAGCTTGGCTATGAGACGTGGCAGCTGCTGCATTCATAAATATCCACTGAAGGGTGGAAACCATCAAAGTAAAAGTGGACTTTCTAAAATTTAATGCATATTCATGGTTCTTGTAGTTTTAACATTTTTTGCCACAATTCAGTGCTTTTAATGATCCTATGTTATGAACAAAAGTAATAAGAATTTTTTACATCAGGCTCAGCATGTGGTTTTGCATGTAAACCAATATTTTAGAAATCATAACAGCAGTATCAGTGAAGTAGACCGCAAATCGAAGGAAAACATTTCTCTTGAGAGTGCACACTATTACATATGGAAGGTAAGGATTAAGTTATACAATACCTTCTCAGCCCAGGACACTTTAATGTCATCAAAGGGTTTGTTACAGGTTCAGAATAATTATACCCCCAGGTACTAGGGAGACCTTGAGGAAGGGAACACTGTTGTTCAGTGACCTTAATAAAGTGGGTCACATTCTAGATTCTCTAGGCATTTCACTGACTTCATTGCTGCATACAGTGTAACAGACTAGGACAGGTGTCAGCACCCTATTGCATGCATGCCAAGCATGGCATGTGGAATGATTTTCAATGGCATGCTGAGTGAATTAAAATACAGTAAGTATGATCTCATAAAAAATTGAATTGAGAGAGATAGAGTGAGAGAGTGAGAGAGAGAGAGAGTGAATGCATGTGTGAGGCTGCCAGCCCAGCTAGCTAGAATTTTGTAAATAATTCTATGTCATTTGTGAATATTAATATGATTCGTATGCTTGTGTTACAAATGTAAGAGAACTATATGTTATGTGTGTGTTAAACTACTGGTGCAGAAGTGTGTGTTGAACTGTATGCTCTGTACTGAGCTTCAAGAATGTAACAACAGTGTACCCTAATCGAAAAGAACAGAGTTAACTTGCAAAAATAAGTAAAGAGTTTTACGATGTGCTATAAAGTTAGTTAATACTGCAAGAAGACAGGATGTCTACAGCTAGAAGTTCTTTCTATTGTCTGGAAACAGAAATAATTACTAGGTTTCCAAATGTAAAAGTGTTTAACTGTTTTATGACTTCCAGTTCTAGGCAAGCTTCTGAGAGATACATTTTTTAACACAGAGGTGCTAAATTTTAAGTTTCTGTTAGCCTGGGAACTGAGGGATGGTGACAAAGAGTGATGTCATCCAGCTGACTCAGCAGTAATGTTTTGATATTAATTTGGGAACTCTCTCAGAGACTTTGCATTTTGTATCTTGTCTTTTGGACCTGAAAACATCCATTCAGCATTTCTCATCTGTATTTGCCTTGCTCTGTAAGTAAGATTTAGGTATATTATTTCTTTTAGAGATAGGAATATAGTAAAGATTAATTTAGATGTTTTCTGTATTTATTTGAGACTGTCCTGCAATGTTGTTTTAAAATATTTCCTATGATTCTGAATTCTGTTGTCACTGTGTTGAGTTATCGAGTATTGTCTTGTCCTTTTATTATTTATTATTAAATATATTTAAACCTTTTAATTGTGACTGATTTGTTTAGAGATATTTAAGCTCTTAAAGTACTTGCATATTTATTTGGTGACACTGTATAGGCCACTCCAATAGCCTTAGTCTTGGTCACACTTACCATTTGGAGAATAGTAATATCACACAGTAGGATGCTAGTAAACCTGTGCCAGCCTTTCCCAGGTGTGTGTGTGTGTGTGTGTTTGTATATCAATCAAATCTCAAAGTGTGTGTGTGTGTCAGCAACTTGGGCAGGGACACAAAGCACTGTTTGGACAGAGAGGGTGCTGGAAGTCTTACCTTGGCCACTTGGCTGAGATCTTAACCCTATAGCTGTGCCAGTGGGGAGTCTTACTAGGGATCTGGAGAAAGAGAGTGAAACTAGCCCTAGACTGACTGTGATCTCTGTGTGCTCTTAAGGGAAATTGTACTTTACTGTGTGTGTACTTGTCACCCTCTCAATGTGCACTTCCCTCACTGGTGATAGTGGTGAGAATTGAGGATCCTTGATTACTGGGCCAGTGCAGGGGCATCACAGCATCTATGAAAGCAGAAGCGACTGTGTGTGAGAGATCAGAGAATGAGAGAGAGTGAATGCATGTATGAAAACTGAAGAAACTGTGTGAGTGATTGGAATGAGAGAGTCAGTGAATGCATGTATGCAATCTGAAGAGACTGTGTGAGAGTGATCAGAGAGAGAGAGAGAGAGTGAGTGAATGCATGTATAAAAGCTGAAGAGACTGTGTGGGTGAGTGACTGGAGAGACAGAGAATGAGTAAATGCATGTGTGATGACCCACCACTGTTCCAGTAATCAAGGAGCCTCAATCCTCACCACTGGCAACAGTGGGGGATGTACACTGGGAGGATAACAGGTACACACACATACAGTATTTCCAGATGCAGCTCTCTGCGTCAAGTGCAATTTTCCTTAAGAACACACAGAGACCAGAGTCAATTTGGGACTGGTTTCTCCCTCTTTCTCCAGCTCTCCAGTAAGACTCTCTACTGGCACAGCTATAGGGTTGAGTTCCAAGCTGAGTGGCCAAGCCAAGACCTCCAGCACCCTCTCTGTCCAACCAGTGGTTCGTGTCCCTGCCCAAGTAACTGACACACACACACACACACACACACACACACACACACACACACACACACACACACACACACACACACACACACTCTTTGTGGTTTGATTTACACATACACACACACACACACACACACACACACACACACACACACACACACACACACACACATGGGAAAGGCTGGCACAGGTTTACTAGCTATGCCCCCTTTTGCCCAGACTATAAGGTAGTTATTAATGCGACCAGCCAACTCCTTATCAGCTACTTTAAGGCCCTTAACAAAGGGTGTCTAATCTTACTGTGTAATATTAATATTAATACAAATGTTAGTTTGACCAAGAGCAAGGCTATTAGGAGTAGCCCACACAGTGCTACCAAATAAATACACAATTACTCTCAAAACTTTAATATCTTTACATAGATCAGTCACAATGAAAGGCATAAATATATTTAATAATAAATAATAAAAGAACAATAAAATACTTAGTATATATTCACAGTGACATCAGAGTTCTAAACCACAGGAAATATTTAAAACAAAATTGCAGGACAGTCCCAAATAAATAAATAAAAATATCTAAACTAAGCTTTGCTATATACCTGACTATAACTAAGAGAATTATACTATCCCCTAGTAACTTACTTCATCACAGCAAGGCAGATTTAGTGAATGTTTCTAGTCAGGTCCAAGACAGAATACAGAATGCCCTCTCTCTAAGAGACTTATCTAATTAATATCTCAAATATTACTGCTGGGATAGCTTGCAGAATGACATAATTTCTTGTCATTTGACTCTATCCCAGGTGAAACCCTAACTGCGGGAGCTGGCGGTATTTAGCATCTACCTGTGAAAATACATAGACCTCAGATCTTTGGCAGATGCTGGAAGTCATGAAACAATGACATTCCTCCACATTCAAGACTAGCAATTATTTCACCCTAAAGACAATACAGAAATCTTCTCAGCCCAGACTCTATCTGTAGCTCATTGAAAACTGAAAAAATGCCATCTTTTATTGTGTAGCCACAAAGTAATTTAATTTCAGCTATTTTTCTGAATTTAACCTTCTGTATTCCAGTTTCCAATTTTAAAATATATACACTTAAACAGTTACAACAGTGCATGTACATTTCTGTTCTATTCCAGTAGGGCACACTGTGGTTACATTTTAAGCACAATCACTTTATATAAAATACCTTTTTAATACACATATCTGTACAAACCAGTTTGATATACCATGATATACAGTTCTAATACAGTTGTAATACAAGCATCTTATATAAATCATGTTGATATTCACAAATGACATATAATTATTTGCAAAATTCCAGATAGCTGTGCTGGCAGTATTCCCCTTTGTCACAGCATGTATGAAAGCTCATGAGATTGTGTTAGTGGGTGATCAGAGAGAGTGAGTGAATGCATGCATGAAAGCAGAAGCAAGTGTGTGTGAAAGAGATCAAGACAGAGAGAGAGAGAGAGAGAGTGATCATAACTAGTTATTTAATTCATTGTATACTAGAATTAATATCTGCAATGCTTATCTTCCTCTAGCCTGAGGATTTAATTCATTGAGCTTTATTCTTGGTATAAAACCTGTCCATTCATGAATAAATTGAATTCTAATTCTGACCTCTAACAGGTATTATTTTTGTAATATACACCCTGCCATGGCTCTCTAGTTCCATACAGTGAACTTTATATAACAATATTCAATATTTTGTTTCTTTAAAGAAATTAGGGCAGATGTCTTCTTCCTCTCATGTGAGTTGAACCACACTGAACAGAACTGGCTCTGTGATAGAAAGACCTTTTTTTTGGTTGCCTGGCTGGCTGTCCCTACCTGTCATTTTGGAAATCTGGCAACCCTGGCTTAGGTTGGCAAGCTGAGTGACTTTGTAACATTACTTCAGCTCAAGACTACTAAAAGGTTGTTGACCCCTGGACTAGGATTATCTATCTTATTAGGAAAGACCTACCTCCTACTGTAAAATGAGATATCTCTACACTTAATTGATAGGTTGATCCATACAGATCAGGCCATTCCTGTCTCTCAGAATGAGTTATGCATCACTTTCAAATCACCATAATCTTTATCACCCAGACTTTTGTTTTTACTTAAGTATCTGAGGAATGAGCAAAACCAAGGAACATTTTGTTTTTTAATTCTGTAATCATTCATTATAGTCAAATGCCACCCTTGAGGTCTCATTGTTGTTTGAGGCACTCAGTACAGAACAATGCTTGGTGACTAATCACCGTCAAATTGTGGAATGGGATCTTTGTTGAGACCATCAAACATAGTAATGTTGACTCCTTATATAGGAGCTCTGGGACCTACTTCCACCAGAATGAGATGCCACGTATTTCGGCGATTGCCATTCCTAGCTTGTGGTGCTTTCTCTCATCCTTTAAATATTCTCAGGCTTCAAGCAGTGATGTTCCTGATTTAATGCAATTATGATATGCTGAAAAAAATTGGATTTTACTATTCCAGTTTTTTAATCTCTTATGTTTGCAATAATGCATCTTTCTCTGAGTTATAAATGTATGGTTTTGTGGAAATACTTTATTCATTGCAACCATCTACCCCTTCTCCCAGCTCAATAATGTGTAAGTGTGTGTATAACAAGCAAGCAGGTTTGTTTTCTCTTGTCAGCAAAGCCAGCTTTGTTCATCATACCCACCTGATAACTAAATCAACTAAATTTTCTTTACAGATGAAAAACATGCACACATGGATAAACAACACAGACACAAGCTCACATGTGTGCACTCACACACACAACCACACACAAGCATAAATACATACACAAATGATTTGGATCTGAAAATGAAAACTCACTTTTCTTTGGTGCTACTGAGACATGGGAATGTATATAGTTTAAGACTGCAATTTGCCAGATTAAATGTAGGCTTTATTCTTTGGAGTTCTTCAGTATTCTTGCCCCAGGTTCCTTTTGCATACTGCTTGTATGACTTTGCATTCTGAATGGACGTTTTACATATAGCATTAGAGACTATTTTGGATTATGAATGCAAACTTTCATTTGGGGTTGTAAATTTGCCTAAATGTAAGAAAGAACAGCATTATATTTAATGAACAACTCTGACCCAATAGACATTGCCAATATATTAGCAAAGAAACTCAGAGGTAATTTTACCCAACTGCCTTCTTTCCAAAGTCTACATGTTCCTGAACCCATTACACTTATTATTATAAAAGAACATGGACTGAAGCTACTTTCTAACACCAAAAATACTTTCTCCATGGGCCTGATAACACAGCCACTCCTTAAACTGCTTAACCTAACTTTAGCTACTGTTTTTTCCCTAAAGTTTAGTCCACTGCAGTGGTGAGGTCCCTCCACAACAGAGGTCCTACCACTGAGTTATAGATGCATTAACAGTCTCATTTGCAAAGCCAAGGAATGAATTATAACTGACCTTGTAAACTATGATGTCAAAAATCTCATTAGACTTGGCCAATAGCAGTTTGGCTTTGTTGAGGAAAATTCTGCCTAATAAATCTGGTTGACTTCTTCAAGAGAGCTACACAGACTGTCACGAGCAGTTATACCATTCACATGGTGTATCTTCTTGACCTGCCCAACAGAGTTGCTGCTATACTTTATCCTGGCATTGTAAGTTAGCTTAATGCTTTAAAAATAGTTCTACCTTTGTAAGATGGATAATGAAATGGCTAAATGACAAAATCCACAACGTGTGAGTGGCAGATTTCTCATCTGAAAATATGATGCAGACAGTGGCTTCTCTCGGGGATTAGTGTCCTAAGGAGCACAGACCATTTTAGTTGCTAAAGGAAAGTACATGAAAAGGGGTTCCTGATCAGATTACAGGAACACAATCACAGACAACAATACATTAAAGTAATGGGAGAAGAAGAGGATCTTAGCTTAAAGTCAGTAGGATTTTGAATGCTCCAAAGTTTTCTTTTTCTCTCATTTTAATCTGCACTTGTGCACCATCAGACATACCAGCACTCAAAAAAAAGTAGTAATACCACCCACAAATAAAATCAAAAGCATAGCTGCATAAAAATCATACCGCCCAACTATTAAAATAACACCATCTATTTGTCACTACCTTTTATGAAAAACAACTTAAGACAATAAAAAAAACACTGTTGATAAAACATTCATATTAAATACCCAATCCAATTTCAGTAGACTGAATTGTAACTCAACAAAACGTTAGGAATCTGGTTTACAACATGTTGCTTTACAAACTGGTCATTAAGAGTTCTGGACCTCTGACAAGTTGATTTTGTAAAGAAGAGGAATTACCAAAGAGCTACCAAAACACTGGAAGGGTAATGGAAAATCAGTGAGGATGTATTAGATATGCTAACACATAAGCATTGTGTCACTGCATAAAACTTATCAATAAAGCAAAAAAAAAAAGAAAAAATCATTACGGTTTTTAACTGAACTTGCAAAGAAAGTTAAGGAAAAAGAGAGAGAAGACCATTTGGGATATATTAAGCAAATGCAATTAAAATGATGGAAAAATTTTAGATGGAGTATGAGGGAACAGAAACATCAAAAGAGCAAACCCTCATACAGACGGAAAACAGTAAGCAGTCTTAGGAGTGGGGCACATCATTTCATAGTTATATTAATGAGTGAAAGGAAGCATTGCAGGACTGTCTTTTACACTGTGCTTGTGATCTCTAATGAGCTGATATTTACGTTAGCAGAGAATTTTAGTAAGTTAATAATAATGTATTGCATTTTACTGTAATGCGTTAGAATTTTAACTCTACTAGAAAATATTAATTTGAACACTGGGTCTGTACTAGAAGTCATATGACACAAGGTAAATGGAACTTAACACATACACAACAGGCAGAAAAATAGAAAGGGGAGATATAACATTAATGTTCAGATATTTTAAGGGAATCCATACTGTACAGGAATGTATGATATTTGATACAAAAGAGTTATACTGAGTCAGTATGCCACACTTTAAAAGCTGAGGATAGATAACTCAGTATGGGATAGGAGAGGGTAGAAATGAAAGGCAGTATTTACTAGGGAAAGTTGTGAATGCATGGAATAATTTCACACAGACTAGGTCGATTTGTCAGCATTGATAGAATTAAAGATGCCAAGAAAAAATTATAAAATGATATTCCAGCATTGGAGGATTAAGCCAGATGCAAATCAGATTTTGTTGGGAATTACTTTATGGGAGGGTAGAATAGATAGAGGTGGTCCTTATCTACCATAACAGTCTATGTTAGTATGTATTTGTGGTTCTTGGATTCAAACTCAAGTGAGCTTGTTACTGTGTTTAAACCTAAGCACTTTAACCAACAAAGCAGATATGAAAATATATGATAAAATTTCTAAATAATGTAATTTAAGCAGTAACAATTAAAATTGCATGTTCAATTTAAAGTATAATATCAGTTAATATATTCCAAAACACTCTATCCAAAATATTAATTATGTTCAAAAACAACTTAAAATTTTAGAATGTTTTATAAAATTCAAGTAAATATAAATAATGTCACTGAGACTGAAAGTAACACAGTAATGCTTACACGAGACAATGCAAAGGCACTCCCTGCTGTTTTGTGCATTGCACAGAATATGACGTTATTTGCATGAAAACATTTGTTACAAGAACTGGAAGAATGTTTATGATATGGTGTGGATGTAGCTTAATAAAAACACCAGGTCCGGTCACACGAAGCAGTCAATGAAGGTAGCCACTCACAGTAGTATACCAAGTAATATGACAGGATCCACAAGTAGGAAATAGTAGAGTTCTTTATTACACAAAAACACACCGATTTAGTGCTTTCTTTTCCCAAACAGGAAACTTCATCGGAATCTATTACATCACATCCCTACTTGTTTAAATAGTTAGCCTCTGTTTTTCATTGGATGATATCCAAATGCTTTGAGTTTAAAATTCACATAAATTCCATATACTTATTCCTTATATACAATATAATAATTAATACATTTCCTATATAAAACTACTTTAAAAATGCTGTATTACTTAAAACTTTCTATTATTTACACTAAAATAGCAAAAAATATATGCATAAATATGTTAAATGTATAAATAAATTACACTTATTATATAATGAAAAATATATACTACCGCCTAGCCGTCTCCTTCATATTGCAACACTGTTTATATAAAACTGCTACTTATTGTAACATAGTTCTGCAAAGCTACAAAATGTTCTAATGATAATGTTATGTCACAGGAACACTTCTCAATGGCTTTAAAATGCATTTTGACAAAAACATACATTATTTGGATGTTAACATCAAAAAAGATTTACCTAATTTGAGATATACAAGTATTTATAGGAAAAATTGTTTTTCCAATACTTACCTTCATTATGAAAGCAGTCATCCCAAGATACAAAAGAGAAATATTCTAAAAGGGTAGATGGTTAGAGCAGCTCGTATGACATCTATGAGTGGACTTGGAGAATGAACTGGAATTTATAGGTGGGTTGTTTTATGATAGGGGTTATCCCATGGAAATGGTTAACAGTATCAAGAATGAGATTTTATCAGGATGGAGGACAAAATTTAAAACACTTTTTCAGAGTGGAGAAGATTTATTGAAAAATACCACCTTGGTAAGGAAAGATGAAAACATAATGTATATGCTTTTAACATTCAATGAGGACACCAATAATATACGGAATATTCTGATAAAATATTGGGATCTTTATAGGAGAATGCCCAACAAGTTGGAAGTATTTAACCAGACATTGAAATTTGGTTATAAGAAAAATGACAACATAAAATAATTATTTGAGAAAGAAGTTAGGAGAGAAGTTGTAGGTATGAAAGGTACATTTAAATGTGGGCATTGTAATCAATGTATTTTATAGCCAATAAAGAGGAATTGGGCATACCAGTGCCGCAATACAGATGCCGTGTGAATGAATTATACAACTGTCGGACTAAAGGGGTAGTATATATAGCATATTGTTCAATATGTTAGGGATTCTATATAGGCAAGACGGAACGCAGCTTAAAACAACGTATTTACGAGCATATGTATGAAATTAGCAAGAAAAAGGAAAGTAAAGCTTTATAGTTTATATAGACATGCCCTAAATTGTGTACATGCTAATTTTAAATTTTGGATATTGGAGAAGGTTCAAATTACAGAAAGAGAGGGTTATTGGCAGAATAGGCTTGAATATAAGGAATTGATGTGGCAGTTGAGGCTTGATGCATGTGTTTTTCCAGGTCTAAATGGCCATGTTAATATAACACCGGCATTGAAATTAAAAGCCATTTGTTAACATTTTAAACTGGGATACAAAACTTTTTTTTGTCAAAATACTTTTTAAAAGCCATTAAGAAGTGTTCCTGTGACATAACATTTCTTTAGAACATTTTGTAGTTTTGCACAACTATGTTACAATATATAGAAAAATGTTTTTGTCAAAATGCATTTTAAAGCCATTGAGAAGTGTTCCTGTGACATAATATTATCATTAGAACATTTTGTAGCTTTGCAGAACTATGTTACAATAAGTAGCAGTTTTATATAAACAATGTTGCAATATGAAGGAGACAGATAGGAGGTAGTATATATTTTTCATTATATATTAAATGTAATTTATTTATACATTTAACATATTTATGCATATATTTTTTGATCTTTTAGTGTAAATAATAGAAATGTTTAAGTAATACAGCATTTTTAAAGTAGTTTTATATAGGAAATGTATTAATTATTATATTGTATATAAGGAATAAGTATATGGAATTTATGTGAATTTTAAACTTGAAGCATTTGGATGTCATCCAATGAAAAACAGAGGCTAACTATTTAAACAAGTAGGGATGTGATGTAATAGATTTTGATGAAGTTTCCTGTTTGGGAAAAGAAAGAGTTAAATTGGTGTGTTTTTGTGTAATAAAGAACTCTACTATTTCCAACTTGTGGATCCTGTCATATTACTTGGTATACTACTGTGAGTGGCTAGCTTCATTGACTGCTTTGTGTGACCGGACCTGGTGTTTTTATTGAGTTATTCGGTTCGGCAGACATCCCTTGGGTTACAAGTGGATGCAACTTACCCATACTAAAGTGAAGTTTAACTGAGAATGATGAACGAAAAGCCCCTACTACTTAAGTACGTGCTTGATCTTGATGTAAACATATTTCATCTCTTTTATTACAGACCCTGATATCATAGACTGTATCAGACAATGCTGATCCTTCTTACTTTTTCCATAAAGTACTGTATTTGGCTTAAATAAAGCTATTTTTAAGGGAAGATAGAGTATATGGGTGCTAAATGACTGCATTAATTAGTTAATAAATTAATTTATTCATTAATTTATATATGCATATATCTATATCTATATATATATATCTATATATATATATATATATATATATATATATATATATATATATATATTTGTGACTGTCTGTAGGTAATTCATTTATTATTTTCAAATTGGAACATTTTCAGGTTTCAGCCCAGAAGCAAAAGAATTAGAATAATTTATACAGTAAAATTCAAATTTGCAGTATAAAACTAACAAACATTGCAAACGAATATTTACATGCAATAATGTAAACAATACCAGGCGTTTTTTCGATCTGCTTTATTTAAGTGTACATGTGAAACTCATGCTGATCAAGATATCAGACCATAGTTATCTGAAGACAATGTTAAAATAATTGTCCATTAAAAAGCAAACTTTCAAAAGCTTTTATAAAAAAATGACTTATGCAGTATATGGGGTGCAAACAACTGATTTTTTTTGGAGTCTCCTTCTTTCACTCTGACAGTCATCCCAGTGTCTCACATCCTTCTCTGTGTCTACTGGCACTCCAGTCAACTCACAGTCCAATGCCCAAATTTGAGCTGGGGCCAGTGAAGATCTTGATGATATCCTAGGGGGTTGTTGCTGTCCTTCTTCAAGGCGTGTGTGTTCATATTTCTTATTACCTACCTCTGTTTCTCCCTTCCCCCTCTCTTGTGGATCCCTATGGTTATGTCCAAGAAGCGGGCTTGCAGTGAAGACGTGCAGCATATTGCCCTGCATCCTTGATAGCTCAGCCATGTCTCCACCCCCCTTTCTCCCATTGGTCCACATCTCCCACTGCTGGATCAGGGATTGTTACAGGAGATACCCACAGGGCCACCCACCATCTCTTCCAGGGATGGTAATGCCAATTCCTTTTCTGCTGCTCCATCAGTTGAACAAGACACTAATTGAGCTTTGGTCATCTGGGCCATAGACAGGCCTTTATCCCTCTATGCCTCCTGAGTGGCTAATCCAGTAAAAAGAGCAAATATCTGTATGCCAGAGAACTGTATTATATGGACCCAGGATTGTAATTCCAACCAATGTAAATGCCAGAGTGTGAGCAGTACACACAAATGTGACATTGAGATGGTAAACATTAAGCCCCTTACTCAATGTTTATGTTGTGGCCGAGTATTAAGAGAGACTGAGGTTTTATTTAAAATTTGCAATGGATGTCAAATTGTCTAAAATGTACCCTCAATGACAACTCTGTATCCTTGGGAATACCATTCTGCGCAATGATAACATATTTATGTTACCTTCTTAGGTTAACGAAAATGTTTACAAGAAATGACTTGTCTGAACAAATTATACCAGATAATGGTCCATTATTGACATCAGAAAAATTCAAGACATTAATGGCGCAGAACTATATTAAACATGTTATGTTAGTACATTACCACTGAGTCCTACGTGGGCTGACCAAAAGATGTGTACAAATCATCAAGGAGGCTGTCAAATCAGAATATCATTTTCTTCTTGACTTACTACACTGTGTGTTACCCAGCCACCAGTATTATGCCAGCAGTGATATTCTTGAATACAAACTTGCACTTTAAGTTAGACTTAATGAATGTATATTTGAATGCATGAGTGTACAATGAGCATTTTCAGTGGAAGTACCTCAGCTAGTTGAATTCATCTTGCTTTCCTCCCCTAAACAAACTCACCAGACACAAACAATCCCAAGTGTAGCTATTGCCAGTCTGAATGTGAACATTTAGGAACTGTTAGCAGCTGTTCTGCAAAATTAATGATGGAATCTGAGACTAAGAAGATGGTATCACTGATGACTTTATTCCTGGAGTAATTGCAACAATATACTTCATCTCAAAGGGCATCAAAGATTAGTTGATGTCCAGTTCAAGATGGGACCAGATGGTAGTAACAGGCAGTATTGTAAAAGAGCTGTTATCTTAATAGTGACTGAGAGTGAAAAGCTCCTGAAATCACTTAGCCATCTCTACCTTCCAGACATCTGATGAAAGGCTGGTGACAGAATTGTTACAGCAATTAAAGAAAGAGCCATCCCTACCTAAGGACCTGGACCAGTAGCCGTAAATCAAGAGGTAATTGCCAAGGCCATTGTGATGTGTATGGGGAATATGGACTGATCAAGATGTCACTGATGACCGGAATATGGACTGATCAAGATGTCACTGATGACCACAAAGAAAAATCTCACAGACCTTCAAACAACTGGTTTCCAGCTCATGGACAGGACTTTTCTAACTAAAGCTTGTGCATAAGGCCAACTAGACACAATTCATGGGAATGTCCATACAATTAGCAGTCCTCATGCCAAACCCTTACTTCACAGCTTTATGATGGCCAAGTCAGTGGTAGCCTACAAAGTACTTTCCAGCAGCATGTGCAGTTTGTTTGGAAATAGCGAGGCTAGTTCCATGCAGCCCAGATGCATCATTGTCACCATTTATGATAAGACTGTGATTCAGGCTGTAAGGCAGTAGTTTCTCAGGGCTGAAGCAAAGGGCTGCTTTTTTTCATTTTGGACAGATTGCATGGAAACAGCTTTCATCTCAAGGGTTGTCAAAAGACTGTCTCTAATCTCAGCTTTCATGTAATGGTGAAGCACATGATTTTCCTTGTATATCTTTTACCTGAAGAAATTCCAGTTGCTGTTTCAAGTGCCATGGTTATGTTTCCTAAGAGTACATGTAGCTTCATTCTATGGATGGAGCAAGTCTTTCATTTTTGGACAACCAAAAAACAAGACCGCCAAGGCTTTAATAGTTCTTTGCAAGGTGGCATCATCCCTGCACCGCAGATGTGTGGTGCTATAGCCCCTACCCCTGCTAATTCTATATGCTAATCGTGGAACCATCCCTGCATCACAGATGTGGGGTGTTGTACCCCCACCCCTGCTTCTTATATATGCTAAGCCTGGAGCCATCACTGCACCACAGATGTGAGGTGCTGCATCCCTATCCCTGCTACTTACATATGCTAACTCTGGCACCATCCCTGTACTATAGATGTGGGTGCTGTATCCCCATCCCCACTACTTACATAGGCTAACTCTGGCACCATCCCTGCACTACAGATGTGGGTGCTGTATCCCCATCCCTGCTACTTACATATGCTAACTCTGGCAACATCCCTGCACTACAGATGTGGGTGCTGTATCCCCATCCCTGCTACTTACATATGCTAACTCTGGCACCATCCCTGCACTACATATGTGGGTGCTGTATCCCCATCACTGCTACTTACATATGCTAACCCCAGAACCATCACTGCACCACAGATGTGGGGTGCTGTATCCTCACCCCTGCTACTTACATATGCTAACCCTGGAACCATCACTGCACCACAGATGTGGGGTGCTGTATCCCCATCTCTGCTACTTACATATGCTAGCCCTGGCACCATCACTGCACCACAGATGTGGGATGCTGTATCCCTACCCCTACTACTTACATATGCTAACTCTGTTGCTGCTAGTCCTTGAAGTATATGAATGGTCTGAGATACAGTAGTCCTGGAAATGGTATATATCCCCCCCCCATACACAAATTCTCCATGTTCTAAGGGATACAACTGCAATCCTCAAACTTTCAAAAGACACAAATTAAAAATGTTGCAATTCTCCAAGACAGATGTATGCCCATATCTTGCCATGAACAAGGATGACTAACCCAGAGCATTTCCAGATGGAAGTGACTGACCAGTTTTATACTCCAAGAGGGATGTCAGGCCAGATCTTTGGTCAGGAGAGGAGGGATGATACATTTGTTCCACACTATGAAGTGAGTAGAATACTTGTGCCATAACATCTTTGACAGAAGAACACCCCTGAATGGTCAGTCCATATCAAAGTTTTGAGACTAGTCTGGATGCAGACAATAACCTGAGCTCCTGAGGAGACTGTCTTTAGAGGCTGAACATATGAGGAGAGGGCGTTAACTCCATATTTAGAGAAACATTGAAAGTACTACTGAAATGAGTGTCAAAAATTACAACCTGCCTGTCCCCATGATACAGAGGGATAAAACCCTGACTACACCCCAAATGATCTGTGTTTAAGTAGGGGTATGTGTGCTGGAGGAACAGGGTAGGGTGGGAGTGAGTGGATGATGCCAGCTCACCTTCTGTATGGGGATAGAGGTAGCTTGGCTTGTTGTACTGGCAGCACCTGCAGGTATGTAGGTATATCACTGCAACATGAAGAATCTAAGGTGCCCACGCTACAAGTGGTGTGCCACTTATCTGGGAAGTTAGGCATAAGGAAAAGCACACGTGCACCTCACAATGGAGGTGGTGGGGATAGAACTATCCACAGGATGTGCAAGCTGGCCTGGTCCATAAAACTTGACTTTTACCCCCACCAGCTGACAAATGGACTGGGGGGTACTTGACTCACTGGAGCGGTGGAACAAATGGATCAAAACTGGGTGCAGGAAGGGGATCCACTGGGCCAATCCTGTGGACTCAAACAATAAATAAATAAATAAAGAAGTAAACGTTACAGTGGTAGGAAGCAGTATTAAGGAATCTATCAACAGTGTATATTATTGTTCAGACAAACAAAATTAATATTAAGTACTTTAACATGACAGTATCTGGGTTTAATGATCACGGCTCACTAGGAACAATGCCAAAGCCGGTTAGATATTAAATGCATCTGAGGAATGTATAATGTACAATCTTAAGCAGCAGGAGTGCTACTAATTTGAGTCTCCTAAAGGTAAATCATAAAATGTGAAGAAATGAGATTTATAAACACTGCTGCAGATATGTGATTATGGTTGCACTACAGTAACTCCTGAAGCTGCAATAGCTGTATATATCACATCTCTGTATTGGAATATTAATTATGTTATGGCAGTGCAATGTTTTGTGCAAATGCAGAGCAGAAAAAATACTGAGATCAGTAGTTTACAGTGAAAAGGTTTCTTGTATCATTTTCTTAAAGACAAATCTGTGCAATTCCTGAAATGTCTTGCAGTGATAATGAATGTAGGTGTTTTTTGTATTTTCTTTCAAGGGCCTAGAAATTCTGTGGTGAGAGGGCATAGTTTGCTCAAGTATGTAGATGAGCTTCTAAATTGTCCAGCGCATTATATTGATCAACACATAGTGGTACTGGTATGGTTTGTAGTTTATTAAGTGTGAGGAATATGGGCTCAGTCTGACTGTATCACTTGCTCGGTTTACATGAGCTTGTGACCTCTAAGACAGGAGAACGTAGGAGTAGTCGCTTGCAATGACATAGTCGTATAGTTTCAAGCACACTGACAATACTGCAAATGCTGGAAACCACCTGAAGGGAGGGGCTTGATACTGTGACTTTTCAGATGGTCTCTGCTGCTCCTGTAGTGAGGCCACTTGCTTTCATACCACATGTCTACTGCATCGGATCTGGGAGTATACAAGACTAAATGTCAAGGAGAAATATCAGTAACAGCTGGCCTTGGTATTGTGCAGACCTAAAGCTACAGTATGATCACCATGATTTGTGTGAGAGAAGAAAGACAGAAATATGTTACCGCAGTCACATTCTGGATTTGGATTCCATTTTGTAATAAAAAGTCAGTTGTAATTACAAAATGCTATAAATTATGCCACGGGAGGGTGCCAAGAAAGGGGTGTGAGAACAGCATATTAGGAAATATTCTGAATAACATGAAAGAAAGTTTGTACATGTTCTTTTAAGTACCTTGAAGTATTGTATTCTCTAATGTTGCCAGTATCTGTGCATTCTGTGAGCTGGTTTCCACTTAATTTTGTAACGTTTCAGAAATTGTTAAAAAGAGAAGTCATATGAGATGAGCTGTATTATGCAAGATGAAGAGTTCTGTCTGAGAGCCAATCCCCCTCTCAGAAACATAATCACAGGGTCAGATAACATGGAAGGAAAGAGTTGGTGATATAGTCTTCCTGATGTGAGCCTGTAGTTAAGGGGGTGGTTTTACTAAAGCAGGCAGAACCAGCTGTTACTATGTCAGAGTGATTCCTGTGTCAGATGAGCAGCCAGTGATGCATTTCAGCATTTCCTTATTTGTAAGCTTCTTTCCTAGAAGCACTTATAGATGATGTAATTTAAGTTCATCTATCTTTGTTAGGAAGACTATATTCTGCAATTGTTAAATTCATGTCTCCTGAACTTTGTCTTACAAATGATTTTTGTTTGCCGCAGAGCACTGAATATTCCCTCCATCTGATTAAAATATATCTCTTTGCAAACTAATGTTGAACTTGTAGACATGAGGCCTATTTACAGCAGCAAAAAAAAAGTAAGTACATAGCTCTTAAATGTCATCTGTAAGGTCACATACTTGGAACAGGCCACTACAGGAATTAACCCCCTTTTTCTGAATTCACAATGACTGTTGATAAACTGGCCACCTATATGAACATCTTGACTAAAGCACTTAATATGATTACTAAGACTGATCATTTAGAGATATATTTTCATCTTTACTTAACATTCCCATAAGGCACAAATTTATACAGAAGCTTCAGTCCCAGGAATTCCACGTTAGAGGAAAGATAGAGGTCAAAATCAGTTAACTGTTGGTGTTGAGCAAGCTGCCCAACCATTTTATTGTAGTTGACTCTGTCTTACCACTTACTATGTTCTTCCTAGCAGTGGGCATGCTGAAATCTTATATTGTACAGCAGCATGCTCTTATGGTGCAAGATTATGGCGTCATCATTTCCACACGTAGTGTATTGCTGTGTGAAGCACTCCCTCTATCCTGCACAGTAGCAGATGCCTGCATGAAAAATTATTTGTATTATAATCCTGAACATTAGAAGAATGATTCACACAATCACAAGTATATTATCATGAATAGCTGAAATCATGACACAAAATTCTGAATTTCAAAATATTAAATCAGTCCTGTGTGTTACTCTGCCACTCTGTTCATAATGTGTATTTTCATAAATATATTTCATATCATTTGTACTTGTAGAAATATTTAAAAAGCTGACAAGCAGACATTGCTGAACAGAGCTTGTTCTAAACAGAGCAGGTTACACAGTATAAATAAAGATTATGTTTATCATAAAATTTTATGTGCAAACCAGCGAGATAAAACACCCTCACTTTCAATATCAGATAGTAGCATTTCTTAAAGCTACAATTCTATGAAAATACAATATTCACAGACCTGAGCCAGCCTATCTTTACTGCATAATTCTAGTAAGTTGAAGCACATATTATCTGGCCATTTTGCAGGGAAGTGGGGCAAGTCCCCCATATCTTCTATGTGTGTGTGTGTGGGGGGGGGGGTCATTTTACTCTGCCTTTCTATATATTCTCTCCCATGATTAAACTGGTGGATGAAACTGGAATTCTTGTGCCTCAGAAGACTAAAGTATTCCACTTCCCTGGTCAAGTGTGAAATTAAAGTGGGAATACACAGCAGGGAAGTGGGTTGGCATAGTCAATACACTGGGAGTGGGTATGGGGTGTGGTTTGTCTTATGCAAAGCAGTAGAATCTATTAACAAATATGCAGTCAGTAATGCTCCCTTTAAACCTGCTTCAAGTCACATTTTTGTGTTTCAAGTAATTCAACTAAGTTTTATGATGGTATACATGTGTCATTTGTATATTGTGATTAGTTGGTCAGTTTTTTTTGTTAGGTCTTTCCTGTTTTGTCATTTTGATGTTTTAGATTATGAAGTCCATCCATTTATCAGATCATGTCCCTTTTATTTCATCTGACGTTAGAGATTACAGGTGCATCAGAAGTGTGTTGTGTATGAAGTTTGTTTTCATCCTGCTTTCAGATGAACCATTTTCCATTCAATCCATTCCCTATGATTAGACTTTTGCCATGGTGCAGCTATGTACTGTGGAGATACTGCACCTAAACATAGTCCAGACTATATCATTATGATATTCCAAACTACAGCACTTGCAAGTTCCTATTGATTTGCATCGAGGATGCAGCCATGATGTTCCCCTGCACCAGTCATGGCAGTTGCTGGTTCCTTGAAACATCTTGTTGTGATGTCTCTAAGTGACTTTGTTCTGTTTCTGAGCTTTGCTGATGACAAGGATTACATTACTCCAGAGTGAGGACAGCCCACTGAGCTGGTTAAGCAAACAACTTCAATGAACTTCTAATATCTTTAGATATTTATTTTAGTAAATTTCTACTTCTTGCCTCAAGCAATTGAATGATTTTCTCAGTCTTTTTTATTAGAAACTGAGTGTAGATATGGCTAAATGGAGTTTTTGTGTGTTTTTTTTAGTGAAGTACATTTTTGGAAAAGTTAACTTATATTATGGTCCAAAAAACAGCAATGCTAAACAGTGCTCAAATTATTGAAAAACTGCACTTATTTCACATGGTAGTAAGGTTATGCTTAAGCTCCTGCAAGTTACATGCCAGCAGTATACAGACTGACTGATAACTGACAGATATACAAGTTGGTTTTATAAAAGGTAAAGGCATCGGATATCAAATTGATAACATCTGCTGGATAATAGAGAAAACACGGGAATCCCCCAAATTACTTCTGCTGGATTTTCTTCTCTAATACCTTTGACTGTATTTTCAATAACAAACTGTATCAGGGTATTAGAGAAATTGGGATCCCAGTATGTCTTATTTGTCTCCTGAGGGATCTTTATACTGATCAAGAAGCAATGGTTAGAACCAAGTAAGGAACAACTGATTAGTTCAAGATTGGAAAAGAAGCACAACAAGGCTGCATTTTGTCATCTTACTTATTTAATTTATATTATAAATATATCAAGCAAATCATCAGCCCTGTTTTTCCCATTTTACACAGGGTCAGGGTGTTACACCTAGAGCCAATGTGTGCACCCCTGTGTGTCTTGCCCTGACAAATACTGGGTTAAGTGAATCAGATGCTGGAATCAAAATTGTCAGGTGAAATATTAACAATCTTTGATATGTAAACTATACACTCTGATGGCTGAAACTGAGGAGAAAGTAGAAAGTAAAAAAAAAAAAAAAACGGTTTCCTGTTTAACATCAAAAACTAAGATGTATCATTATTTCTATCATTTTTTTAAATCAGATCAGGAAAAAGTGGAGATGGTGTCAGAGGTTTCCTAGACTCAGATATCTCTGCCGACAGTGACTGCATCTCTGGTATTAAAAGGCACTTGCTTCTTAGAAGGAAACCTATGGAAATTCTGGCTTTGGGTCAACTGGTGCACTAGGTAAAAGGACTCCAAGGTGCCCCCCACACCATCAAGTGTCCCCATCCTGGTCTACTTACACCAGATAAATACTGGAAAAGCACCTGCTAGACAGGAGCCCTAGGCGGCCGCCTAGTTGGCCTATGCCTAAGGTCAGCTATGGTTATTAGTAAAGAAAAGCTATCACATTGTCAGTAAAGGTCCATATAGACAAAGCTATGCTTTTCCTAGTAATAACATCTGACTGTAATAGCTGGACTTGTAAGTAAGGATGTTCACCAGAAAACTGATGTTTTTGAGCTGTGTTGTTGGGCAAGACCATTGAAAATTCTGTGGACTGCAAGAAGATCAAATCAGTCAACACTTAAGGAAATATACCTAGACTGCTCACTGGAAGGCCTTACAGTATAACTAAAATTATAGCCACATAAGGTGAAGACGGAACTTTCTAGAGAAGATAGTGATGATGGGAAAGATCAAGGGCAGAATAAGAAAGGAGCAAGAGAGGGTAAGATGGATAGACAGTATTAATAAATATAAATATATACAATTTTAAAAAAGCAGTGGTGGACAAGCAAGCCAGGTATGTTAAAGTCTTTGAGGTCATGAAGAGATAGATTGACTAAGTGACTAAATAACAAATATATTTAGGTAGCTGTTTTCTATAGCACTTTTACAACACAGAAGACCATTTCCAGAGCAATGACAGCATGTCTTAAGACATAAGGTGACATAACTGGGTGAATTACAAGAGCAAAATGGTACCACCAGCACTGAGAAGAGAAAAGGGATTTATTATTATGCTTTGGAAAAGCGTGGCAACACCCATCATCATATGGTGGCGCCATCGGATACAATCTTGTCCCAGCCACACATTGCCAAATGAGTTTGTTGTAAATATCTCTCATTAACATAACCCACATGTTAGAAGTTGCTAATATAAACATCATGGCAGCCAATAACTATATCACATTTAAATATAATAATGAAAATAAATGCTTTATATTTTTTACTAAAACCACTTTAGATATTTGCAGTACCTATTATATTTTGCAAAATACACACTATTTTCCTTCTGAAAATGTTTTCTGCCTAAGACTCCTGAATGCACTTGTGAAAATGTGCAAAGCTTTTTTACAAATGGACAAAAAGGAATTTCATGTTTGAAAGATTCACTGCGGATGTGCGCTGGTAGCACAAAAGTGCGCGTGATAAATGATACAAAGATGTGGGCTGTACTTACGTACAGCAGTTAGAAACTGCTTTAAAAAAATCTTTTGCAAATGGAGAAAAATGTGCTACAAATGAACAATTTGTGACATATCTGTGACGTACTTGTGTAAATGTGACTCTCTTCCCTCCTTTTGTGATTTATGGTCACTTTTTGATGTGTAACTGCATTGTAAACCTGTCGTTTCCAGTCACTTTACAATCAATTAAGATGCTCGGTTTTGCTGTAAAACATAATGAGTCCCACTTTGAGGTGCTTGCCTTTGCCATACCAAAACCCAGTACTCTTAGAGGCACACATCGGCCTAGGAGAAGGAGGTATGGGCAGAATAACTCACTTAACTTTGCTGAACAAGAGTTACCGGATAGCTTTAAAGTGGATAAGGATATGATAAGTGCTTTGGTGAGGTTGTATGACCCACAAATGAAAGTGGGGGAAAGCACAGCCTTCCTATATTTGTGGAAACCAAGGTATAAAGAATTCCAATTATGCTTGTTATGGGGATCTTTCAGAGTCAGACTGGGGGCATGTTGGGTATCTCATATGCTTCTGCATTGAGGAAAATGTAGTAGTTTCTCAATATACTTTTGGTACATATAGATACGTATATCTATTTTCCAGTGTCACTACAGGACTAAGCCAGTACCTTGCATGGGTTCTGTGGAATGACACACTTTCCTGACATGCTTGATGGGATAGATTGCATCCATGTTGCCTGAAGAGCCCAATCTGGACCACGAGGGGAGAATACCATAACAGGAAGGGCTACCATTCAATCAACTGCCAGGTGGTTTGTGATGAAATGTATTTCCCCAGCATCCTTGAAGTGCCCATGATTCCCAAATATGGCAGACAAGTTCACTATACTACCACTTTCCTGCTGGTTGAATTCCTCATGGTCAGCTTCCTGGTAAGTGCAGACTGTTCTAATGTTGTTAACCATAGTGACTAATGCCCCTTTATTATGTGTCCCTTCCCTGTTGCTTTTCAGGAGATGCAGACTACCCACTTAACCTTAACTAATGCCACCAGCCATAACCTAGACTGAGCTAGTGAGGAGTGGTTTAACACTACTCTCTTCCAGGTATGGATAGTCAGCAGGGGTTTTGCCTGCTCAAAACCTGTTTCATTTGCCTGGATAAGTCAAGGGAGGCCATTCAGTATGAGCCTGGTGTTGCATGCAGGATGCTTACCACATGCTGCATTCTGCATGACATGATCATGCATCATAGGTTCATAGGTTCATAGGTTCATACTAGGCTATCTGCCCTAGGGCATTTATAAGCCTAGCCAGAATGTGTTTGGCTTTCGCCACCTATTTTAAATTTATTTTGCTATGCCCTTTTTCGAGGTTAGTATACTGTGCCTCTGTCTAACAGTGACACAGAAGTGATACCCGGGGTAAACCTACGATCTCCCATCCACTCATCAAGATTCCTCTTGAAGAGAGTCAATGAGGGACTCTGCCTAACCTGGACTGGGATTTTATTCCAGAGTGAAGGGAGCCTCTGGGTTATGAATCTGTCCCTCCAGCATGTACTATTTATTTCAGTGCTGAGGTTCAAGTCTCTTGAGCGCGTAGCTCGATGGGATTTGGATTTTCTGAGGTGCAGCATGTCCATTAATTCCGGGTTGGACATGGCTTTATATGTCAGGCACAGATCGCCTCTGAACAGGTGGTATGCCACTGAGTAGAGCTGGAGTTTCTTTAACTGGGCAGCATATGGCATCTGTTTGAGCCCTTTGATCCTCTTGGTGAGGTACTTTTGGGGTCTTTCCAGTTGCTGCAGGTGTCTGGTAAGGTACATCCCAAAAGGGGCATTGTACTCAATTATGGGCCTGATGAGGGATGAGTAAAGAGGCACGATGACCTCCCCAATCTAGATGTGAATCCCTTCATGATTAGGTGGGCTATATAAAATGTTTTTCTAACCACTTTGGCCACGTGGTTGTCAAATGAGAGATTGCTATCAACTTGGGTCCCCAGGTCCCAAATTACCAAATTACTTCTTCTGTACTTAATGGATTACCACCTATGTGGTAATTTGTGAGCACTTTGTTTTTGCCAAAGGGGATGACTATACACTTTTGGCATTTAGCTTGAGGCCATGGCTCTGGCACCAGTTGTCTGTTTCTATGAGGCCCTTTTGGGGGATGCTTGTGTTGGCTGGCCCAGTTTGCAGTCATCTGTGAACTTGGTCAGCCACAGTCCTTCCGTGTTGGCCTGTACCTCCGAGAAATATATACCGAACAAGAGAGGTCCCAGGACTGAGCCTTGTGGGACACCACTTGTAACTGGTTTGGAGTCTGACATGGCTCCAGCAATTCTAACCATGTGGGTTCTGTCCTTGAGCCAGTTTGCAATCCATCTAGTGACATAGGGGTTTATATTTAAGCTGGTGAGCTTATCTATAATGCCCGAGTGGGGTATTGTATCGAAGGCTTTTGCGAAGTCCAGGTAGGCTGTGTGGACCACCTTCCCTCATCAATGGTCTTGGTGACTGTTTCAAAGAAATCAACCAGGTTTAAGAGGCAGGATCTGCCCTTAACAAAGCCGAACTGGGTAGGATCCAGTGTTTGTAGGTCCCCAATATCTTTATTTATGAGGTCCATGATGATCCTTTCCATAGCTTTGCAGACCAAGCTAGTCAGGCTTATGGGGCGATAGTTTCCAGGATCCATTGAGGCACCACCTTTATGGAGAGGGACCACTGTTGCTGTACGCCACTCTTTGGGCACATATCCTGTAGTAAGGCTGAGATTGAACAGTAGTTTTATGTTTGGGTTTAGCTCTTCTTGGAGTTCATGTAGGACGCAGCCGGGACACCATCTGGTCCCATTGACGCGGTGTGTTTTGCTTTGGAGAGGGCAGCTCTTACCTGAGCATCTGAGATGTCAGGGGGGCAGCACTCTGCTGGGATAGATGTTTGCCCTTTTGGTGGGGAGGGGGAAGTTTTCGCTGAACCTGTCAGCTAGGATGTTGGCAATGTCTGTGGGTTCGGTGTATTTTTTGTCATTTTGGACTAATTCTGAGCATATCTGGGAATTACCACCCAGGTCCCTAACATAACTAAAGAAAGCCTTGTGATTATCCTTAGTGTCCTGTGCAATTTTTCTCTCAAAGCTGGCCTTAGACAATTTTATGTGTGCCCATAGTTTTTTGCTAATACTAATCAGTGATGCCTTCCCTTTTTGGGATTTTGCTCTATCATTTAGTAGCTTCCTCCTTCTATTGTATAGTTTGTGGGGTCCACCAGACAGGACGTCTGCCTTTGGAGGATTGGGTCTTGGTTTTATTTGGGATCCATGCATTCCTGAAGGTGTTCATAGAATGCATTTATAAAGGATTCTGTGGTCTGGGCCGTATTTTCCACAGGCCCGGGGGCTTTGAAGGATTCCACCTCAGTTTTGAGGAGTGTGAAATTTGCTTTAGAGAAGTTTTTCACTGTGGTTTTCTGGGCAGGGGGTGGGGTCGGGATGTAAATATCCAGTGAGATTAGTTTATGGTCTGATCTTACCAGTGAGGGATACACTTCTGGTCTGGAGCATAGAGTCCCCATGTTGGTGATGATCAGGTCCAGTATGTTTTCCCCTCTTGTGGGAGTGGTAACAAGTTGTTCCATAGCATTTGAGTATATAAATTCTAGGAACCTTTGGCCTAGGTGTTGGAACTAGAGTAATGCTCCCAGTCTATGTTTGGGTAGTTGAAGTCACCCAATATAATGGTGTTTGGAGAGACCTTCATATTTTCCAGTGTTCTCAGGAAGGCTGAGTGGGGTTCCTGGGTTTGGGAGGGTGGTCTGTAGCAGGCTATAAACTGGAAGGCAGTTTTACCCACTGTTAGTTGCACATGGATAGTCTCTGATGCTTTGTGCTTTGCCACCAACCTGGAGGTGTGGGTATCTTTGATGAATATCGATACCCCTCCTTTTGTGGTTCGGTCCAAGTTTTGGGGCCGAAAAGCATGGTATGAGGTATAACCTGGTAGTGCTGGGGTGCTCTCGGGAGCCCTGAACCAGGTTTCTGTTACTGCACAGATATCGATGTTCTCCATGCTAAGGAGAGTTTCGAGTGCATGCATCTTAAGGTTTAGACTTCTGACGTTGAGTAGCATTACTCTTAGTTTCTTATCCCTTGTGATACCTATGGAGGTGGGTTTGTCTTTGAGCCTTGCCTAAAAAAGGCACTATGGGGGTAGCAAGAGCCTTTGCCAATATCCGAAAGCCCAGGGGTGACAGGTGCAAGCCGTCCCTAGCGAAGCATCGTGTCTTGTCGAGCATATCATCCCAAGCTGACAGGCATTGGATCCCCTTTGAATGACACCAGTACTTAAGCCAATTGTTGAAATTGATCATCTTGTCTTCATATTGTGGCATCATTCTTGGTGAGGGTAAGATGCTACTCAAGGTCAGGGTCATACCGGCCTGGGCTACATGCTCAGAGAGCTCCTTTATGTCTCTTTTCATGTAGTCCAGGGAGGTACATGTGATACAATAATGCCACAGCCAGTCAGTGATAGTAACAGTGCAGCATCTGCTATCATTTATCCCACCAGTGATGATAGTAATGATGGTCAGCTGATGGCAGCAACATGGTGACCCCTCTGGCAGGCTTGTGCACAATACACAAATGCACAAATGAACATGCAGCATCTAATACACAACTATAGGCTATGAAATCACAATGTAAAGTTATAAAGATAGTACTTGGTGCATGCAGTGTTACTTGTAGTCTATGCTGAGTGTTGCATGGTCAACTTACACTGTACAACAGACATTTCTTCACATTTCCTAAACAAATTATTTGCTGATATGTTAATAACCATCATCATTTGTAGTGTTCAGTGGTCAATGGCACAAGTACTAGTTATACTGGCAGAGTCTAGAGGAATTGTGAAGTAGCAGGTGTTATGACTAAAGTATTTTGCTGTAGTCTAAGTGCTAGAGTGGATACGTCACTGAAGCTGTATTTAGTTGGAAATGCAAAAGTATTTTATTTTTCATCATAAAATGTTCTACTGCTACATCTGTTACCCTTTTTCTTTCCTTTTTCAGAAACACAATGGTAAGTGCAGCATTTCAGCAAGTGTGATGTGATGCCACCCTGTAAAATATTTTCCTGCTCAGTAACCCTTTTCAGCACTTGAAACTTTGAGTTACATTTGGAAGGTAGCATTCATAATGTCACCTAAAAGTAGTGTAGATGATGGTCTCAAAGGTAGTGAGCAAATGCTAGCATGTAAGCTCGATGCTGAGTTGCTTTGTTAATAGGATCTACTGGATGCAAGGGAGTCTGTTGGTACTGACTGATAAGGCTCACCCAGACTCTGATACAGTTTGTTGTGAGGGAAAGGTTAAGTTGCTTTTTATTTGTTTTATTCTGTATTACTTTATTGCCTTTTTCTATTTTGTATACTGTGACTTGTTTTCTTTTTCTATTTTGTATACTGTGACTTGTTTTCTTTACACTGTGTTTTACTTGTATTCTGCATATTAAAACTTGAAAAAAGACCACATTCTGTCTCTTGTGAGTCAGACAGAAATTTTCCCACCCTCCCATACTGTTACTGTTGTGTTCTTAAACACCACTGTCCTTCTAGTTGCTTGCCCCTTACATTAATTTGACCATATATCTCAGTTCCTCTCTGCTTTTACTGGCTGGTGTGAGTAAGCACAATATTATTATTTTGAGAAATCACTCCCCTTCAACTATTTAAATTTATTGGCCATCCTACTGTATTCCATAGTACCAGAATACAAAACTGACCACCCCTTTCAATCTATCTTGCTGTTTTAAAAATAGTGACTCTCCACTAAAACTTAACTTTTTAGACAGGTAAAACTTAAGTTACCTACTTTCACATATAACTCCTCTAGTGCACACTGCAGTGTTTAAGATAAACCATTTTTTCATCTTACCTTTAAGATTCTATTACAAGACCACCAGTTATTGGAGAGCCCACATTTTTCCTCTCAGTAGTTATTTTGGGATAAGTGCTTCTGTTTTCTCCTGGTGAGTGAAGGAGTGCAGTTACATTATTTCCTGGAGACTGCTGATCACCAGAAAGCTTAATAACTGCTTTATAAGTGACAGCGTGGAATCTGTGTTTATATTCTGATCCTGGTGAGAGTAGGAGAAGAGTGTATTGATTCCTGACTCTTTCTGATTGGAGAGCAAGTGTCTGTGTTTAATGTACCTGATTAGTCTGGTTGCTATTCAAAGCATCTACCAGAAAAAGGCTACAAGCCTGCAGACCCTTGCATCATCTGGGACAAGACTGTAGATCACCAAACAGGCCATGGCCTGCTTCTCTTCTTGGGATTGATGCAAACATTTTGCTTCTGGTGAGAGAAGAAGCAAAGGAGTATTGCATACCAACAGAGTGAAGCTGTGCTGAGACCAGCATTAGTAGTAGCCAGGCAGTAGCCATTCATGCAACTCCCCTGTTTTCATCACTCTTGACAAGATAATTCTTTATTTTTCAATAAGTACTGCTTGATTTCTTTGTAACTTCAGAATATCTGCCTAGATACTTCATCCTTAAAATTTCAAGGTCTATGTATTAGTTTCCCCTGAAGTGTTTGGCAGTGCTCTGTACAGACTCAGACAACTTGAGTGTCATTTTTCCTGTAAAAGGAATATATAAGGAAACAGCACCAGTACTTAGTAATAATGACCATCCCTCCTGGCATGTCTAAAGGTCAATACCCTGTTCTTTCCCCTATTAACCTGGTGAATTTGGGTATTCTAAGGCAGTGTAGCAACTGCCTCATGTACACAGACAACCCTCTCCTCTTACCTCTCAACACTCAGACTTGTGAGAGATGCACTTATATATCCAAATTGGAAGTCATGCACTCTCATGCCAAGACCGGAATAGCTGGTCAAGAGGAGAAGGTCAACACTTGCACCACAACACATGCAACACTTAGCCCTCCAGAACACCCACCATCACAGATCTCACATAAAAACACAAACCACATACCTACCTTCACAGAGGATCTCAATAGAAATCTACCCAAACAGCAGAGACCTTAAAGGCAGAAACACACATGACCACCACAACACAGCACAAACTGCAAGACACATAGTTCACCTAAACAGTGCGCCCTTCAACCTAAGCCCCTAAGGCAAAACAGCTTGCCCAATACACTAATCATAGGTAACTCAATAGGGAGGCACACTGCTGTCCCACTGACTAGGTTGAATAAGGAGATGGTAACAGTCAGCTGTCTATTAGGTGCCAGAATTCCAACACATAACTCATGCACTCAGGTCACTCCACAACAAGTACAAGTATGACTCTGTCACTGTCCATGTGGGTGTGAATGACCTGAGATGCACCTCCCTGGACTAATGAAAAGAGAGATGGAGGAGCTCTCAGACTATGTGGCCCAGGCAGGTATGACCCTAGCCCTGAGCAGCATCCTACCGTTGCCCAGAATGATACCGCAGTACAAGCAGAAAATGTTTGACTTCAACAATTGGCTAAGCTTCTGGTGTCATTCTAAGGGGATGCAGTATCTGTCTACTTGGGATGATATGATTGACAAACCTCAATGCTTTGCCAGAGATGGCCTGCATCTGTCACGCCTGGGTTTCCGGATACTGGCTAAGGCTCTTGCCACCCCTATAGTGCCTTTTTAGGAGATGTTCCAAAGACCAAATAACCACTATAACAGCTATAACTGAATGCAATCTGAGGGTTATGCTGCTCAATGCTATAAGTCTAAATCTCAAGATGGACTTGCTCAAAGCACTCCTCAAAATGGAGAACATCGACACTTGTGCTGTAATGGAGACCTGGTTTAAAGCAGCAGAAAGAACCCCTGCACTACCAGGATATAAGTCTTTACACACCTTTCGACCCCATAGCATGGACCGAAGCTCCAAAGGCAGTGGTGTCTCCATATTCATAAAGGATATGCACACCTCCAGACTAGTAGCCCAGCATAATGCATCTGAGATATTTCAGGTACAACTAACATTGGGTAAGACGGCAATTCGGGTCATAGCCTGCTATAGGTCTCCAACCATGTCCCAAGACTCTCACTCCACATTCCTAAGCACCCTGGAAACTATTAGGGTCCAACCCAACACTCTCATAATAGGAGACTTCAACTACCCATCCATCAATTGGAAAAACTACTCATGCACCAATACACTGGCCCACCGCTTTCTGGAATTCATCAGTTTCAATGCCCTAGACCAGCTCATTCTTACCCCCACTAGAGGAAGCAACATCCTTGTTCTGGTTATTACAAATATGGGCAACTGTTGCTGTACACCAATAGTCAATCCCTCCCGGGTTAGATTCGACTAATCACCATGGAAATCCACATCTCACCCACACACCCCCACAAAGGTAACCACCATGAAAAACGTCTCCAAAGCTGACTTTGGGCTCCTAAAAACAGAGGTGGCTAACTTTATGGCACCCATGTCAATGAAAGCCGTTGACTGCCGAATCATACACCAATGCACTGTATGAACATGTACATAAATGCATGGAACTAGCCATACCCGACAGAACCAAGATGCTCTCCTCCAAAAAAGGAAGCCAATCTGGTGGTCCCCTGCCATTAATAAACTCTACAATAGAAGGAAGAAACTGTTGCAGAAAAAGGTGAAGTCCCAAGACTGGAAAAACTACTTTAACAGCCTCAACAAAAAGTTGAGATCCCTCATCAAAACCGCTAAAGCCAGCTATGAAGGCAGAATTGCGGCAGACACTAAAAGCAACCACAAAGCCTTCTATAGTTATATCAAGAATCTCCATGGCAATACCCAGGTTTACTCTGAGTTACTGCACAATGGTATCTCCTATACTGAGCCAACAGATATTGCTAGCATACTGGCCAATAGATTCAGTGCCTTCTTTACCCTCCCAAAGGACCAATCACAATACTGGAGGAATGCCAGGCACTCAGCATTACTGCAGCACAGGTTAAAGCTGCATTGTCCAAGGCCAAGAATACAGCTTCCATGGGACCCGACAATATTCCTGGATGTTTTCTACATGAACTACAAAGTGAACTGGCATCACATCTGTGTGCCCTGTTCAATCACAGCCTCACCTCAGGCTTTGTCCCTACTGAATGGTGCACTGCCACAGTCATCCCTCACCATAAAGGTGGAGTAACTACAGACCCAGGGAATTATTGCCCCATTAGCCTGATGAGTCTGATATGTATAGCTATGGAGCACATTATCATGGACCTAATTAACAAGGATATAATGAATCTCCAAACTCTAGATCCCACGCAGTTTGGTTTTGTGAAAGGTAGATCATGCCTGCTCAACCTGATTGACTTCTTTGAGTCAGTCACCAGAACTGTGGATGAGGACAAGGCAGTTCATACAGCCTACCTCGATCTGGCCAAGGCCTTTGATACCATTCCCCACTCAGGAATTACTGATAAACTCACCAAACTAGACATCAACCCCTATATCACCAGGTGGGTTGCAAATTGCCTCACAGATAGAACCCGCAGTGTGAAAGTAATGGACTCCAAGTCAGACTGCTGACCAGTCATGAACTGAGTCCAACAGGGATCGGTTGTGGGTCCTCTCCTGTTTGACATATACTTTTCAGAAGTCCAGGCCAACACGGAGGGACTCTGGCTGATGAAGTTCACAAACGACTGTAAGCTGGGAGCCATTATTAACTCCCCAAGTGATGTAGACATCCTACAGAGAGGCCTCAATGAGACCAATGACTGGTGTTGAAACCATGGCCTTAAGCTTAATGCCAAAAAATGTGTCGTCATCCCCTTTGGGAAAAACTCAGTTCCCACTAATTATCACATTGATGGGAGCTCACTGAACACTGAAGGAATTATAAGAGATCTGGGGACACAGGTTGACAGCAACCTCTCCTTTGACCACCACATTGCCACTGTGGTCAGAAAGCTCTTCTATGTGGCACATTTCATTACCAAGGGTTTTGCATCCAGGAAGAAAGAGGTCATCATCTCTCTCTACTCTTCCCTCATTAGGCCAGTCATTGAATATAATGGCCCATTTGGCGTGTACCTCACTAGACACGACACATGCAACAGCTGGAAAGGCCACAAACGTACCTCACAAAGAGGATTCTAGGCCTTAAACACATGTCCTACATGGACAGACTCAAAAAACTCCAGCTATTCTCTGTCTCATATCATCTACTAGGAGGCGATCTCTACTTGACTTGCAAAGGCATGTCTGACCCAGCTGTTAGAAATGGTACATCTAAAGAAATACCAATACCTCTGCACCACATGTTCCAGAGACCTGAACCTTATTACCGCAATCAACAGAACATGCTGGTGGGACAGGCTCATAACCCAGAGACTGCCCATGCTCTGGAATAGACTTCCTATACATGTCAAGCAAAGCACTTCACTGGCTCTCTTCAAGAGAAATCTTGATGAGTCGATGGGAAATAGAAAATTCACACCAGGGATCACTCCAGTGGCTCCATTTAATAGAAGCACTGGGAACTAACGTTGGGCACCATGATGCCAGGGCACTTTTATGGGCTAGGCTTGTAAATGCTCTAGGGCCATTAGCCTAGTACACACCTATGAAACTATGACATAACTGTACTGTGAGATCTCAACGTTGACTCAGAGGTTCTACGCCATGATAATAATGATTAAGGATTTTCTCTGTTGCATACAGCCTTCTCAGAGGCGATCTCTGTCTAACATACAGAGCCATGTCCAACCCAGAACTGTTGAACATGCTCCATCTTAGCAAAACCAAATCCACTCGAGCTACACACTCTAGGGATATAAACCTCAGCACAACAATGAATAGAACATGCTGGAGAGATAGATTCCCTTCACTAAGACTTCCCTTACTATGGAACAGGGTCCCGATCTACATAAGACAGAGCCCCTCACTATCACTCTTCAAGAGGAACCTTGACGAGTGGATGGGTAACAGAAAGTTCACACCAGGGATCATACCAACAGCTCTACTAGATAGGGGCCAAGAGTACTAGCTGCTAGATCAAGGGCCTAGGGAACTAACCAAAGGGGCGGTGAATACCGCACAACGTGGCTGGGCTAATATATGCCTTCGAGCAGATAGCCCAGTATCTACCTATGAACCTATGAACCTATGATGCAAGAGTTTGATGAGGTCTAACTGTCTACTTCTTGGAGGAATCCACATGAATGTCTGCAGCACTTTGTTTGAATACCTGTAATGTCTGAGCTATTCATCCACCATGCATGTTGACACTCCTGCGTCCACATCCAGTACTAATCCCACAGTGTGTCTGGTAACATCTTACTGGTGTGCATACAGAGGCTGACATGGTTGCCATTTATGCGTCCATACTGCACATGAGGATCATCATGGCATTACCCCGACCTTCACCATTTTACCTTACTGGTGAATTTCCTCACATATGCCCTGTGGCACTGTAACCCTCTCTACCTGACTCTTATTGGCAGTAGCCTGGACCTGAACTATGTCATGGCACAATTGCTGCTGGTCAGATAAAGTCTTGCATGTCTGTGGAGCTATCTGAGAAAGATATAGTTAACTAACACCCATGTGTATAGGCATGATAGTGGGCACCTCAGAAAGGGCTGTCTTTTCATTAAGGGGTTCAGTGTGTTCACAGGAAAGAGATGTGGAGCCATGTGGTATTTCATCCCGTTATTGTAATGATATTTCCACATTAAGATGAGTGTGTGAGCTTGTGTCACAGTACAGACTTTTGCACCTGCTGTGGGACAGGGGACCCTACCAGTATACTTTGCAACTGTATGCCACTGCCCTGTGGCCATATCATGAATGTTAGAGTAATAATATCATCATCAGGATCCCCTTCACAAGGCCAAAATCTGAAATAACTGAAGATGGATTTGCTGAGACAAAAAGATCAAAACTTTAATTTACTGAATGGTAAAGTGTTTCTCAGGGTAAGTAAACACTTACCCAGCATCAGGGAATATGCCCTTTCCCCACTGTAGTGCGATCCTGGAGTTGGTATACATTCAGGGAGGGGGGCACAGCCCCCTACATTGGAGGGGGGGTGAAGCCCCCACCTGGGTGGGTTTGATACATTGTTTTGTATTTTTATGTAACTGTTGGGCAAGTGTTTACTTACTCTGAGAAACACTTTACCATTCTGTAAATTAAAATTTTGCTCTTTTTGTCTGTGCAAATTCGTCTTCAGTTGTTTTGGATTTCGGCCTTGTGAAGTAGATCCTATCATCAATAGCCATTTTGCTGTCTGCATAAGCCTGCTGCAGTGTAGCACAGCGTGTGATTATTTTTAGTACTGATTTTGTGCTACATTTATAATGTCAGCACTGACCATGTGGTGTCTGCTGAGGTGGTGCTACAACTGATGTTGATGAAGTACTTGATAAGGAAACATTTCACAATTATAGGTACACAGTTACTATAGTAAGTACACATGCCACCTGTATGTGGATGTTGGAGGACTCTGAAACTACTGCAGTCCACGTCATCCCCTCATAAAGAGTACATGCACTACTGATCATATCTAAAGGTTGTACAATGGAACCAAAAGTGTGGTAAGGATTGGACAAAGGGGCAGCCATCACAGACACAGGGTATTAGGGAGACGTGATTGGCAGATGCTGAATGGTCAGAAGAATAGTACTGACAATTAGTTACTACTTATTCTGCCAAGACTAAAGTGTTTGCGTCAGTGCTTCATATGCATTATAAGTTGCGACAAGCTGTTTGCTGCAGCTTTTTAAAAGTAGAAAAGACCTTTTTTCTCTTTAACTACTGACTGGCAATGGACCTGGCTAGTGGCTGAGAATAAGAAAGAAGCACTACAGCAGTGGACCAGGAGCAAACTATTTTTGTTTTGCTTCTACTGTGGAACATAGATCAGTGAGAAGTAGACCTGGCTAGTGGGTAAAAAAGAAGCACTAGGGCACTACATCAGGCACAGACTTTTTTCTTTTACTTCTGAACTTATAAGGACAGCCAGGTCATGGAGCAGCACTGGGCGGTAATTGAACCAGCTACAGCACAGGTGGAAAGACCTTCTGTCTAACTTTCATCCTGGCACAGCCCACTATGTCATTGCATCTTTTCCTGCATTATGCCAACGTGCTGCTTCTTCCCATACTATATCAGCCAAAATTGACTCCATGGCTTTCCTTACTCTGCTTGCTTTGGCCCATCTTTTCTTAAACAATATTTCCATAGGTATTAAGTGGATCCACGAGGATGTGGTTTTCCTCAGTATTAACATTGTTTCTCCTGTGCCTAGTTCCTTGATGTTGCAAAATCTTTTCCCTAAAAATACAAGTTGTGAAGTAATTATACAGTGCTCCCCTTTCTGAGCATAATCAGTTCTGTGTCATGCATTTGACTGTCTAATTTAGCATTAGCAAACCAAAAAGAAAAAGCTTACTCATATACATGACAGTTTAGCTAATTCTCTCATTCAGCTTTTGCAATATTTTTCCCTTTGTAATTCTGTGTCATACATTGTTCACAGGGTGTGCATGTAAAAATATTTGCATTTAAAGGTAGGGCTATGAGAGAGTATTGGAAGGGTGGGGGAAGAGAATGACAAGCATTTATTTACTTATTTGACCGGGATAGTCCAATGAGCTGTTGCCCCTTTTCAGTGGAGACCCAGTGAGAAAAGCTCCACAATTACACACACACACACACACACACACACACACACACACACACACACACACACACACACACACACACACACACACACACAATAATAATAATAATAATACTAAAAGAAAAAAAATAAAGTATTCCAATAACTAGGATAGTAAATCCATAGAGTACTGTATAAGAATGTACAATCTTTTGAGACACAGGTTATGGAAAAGCATTGGTTTGTGCAGGATGGGTTTGAATGAACAATTAAAAGCAGTTACTCAGACATTTACAAGATAGTAACATTAATCACATCAGAAGTAGAGCTGTTTGGAGAATTCACATATGCAGGTAGTGAATTAAATATACTGAGAGCATTTAGGAAGGTACAATTTAAATGTGTTATATGCAGTAAAAAATGTCAGAGGATTTAGATTTAGTAGGACTGATAAAGTAGGCATGAGAGCAGTTTTACCAGACAGGCTGTGGCTGGTGAGTGTGGATAAGATCAGGGAAGATGTTTACAGTGGCAAGTTCCGTTGCTAGTTAGAATGTTTTTGAGAGGAATTTTGAATTGTTGAGAGTGGTTTATACTTCTAATATCCAGGGGAAGTTTGTGCCAAGCGAGGGATGGGGTGTAAATGTACAGATTGTGTCCTATAGTAGTTTTTTTGTTTGTAGATTTGTAACAGATTTTGATAAGAGCTTCTGAGAGCCCTGGTAGGGGTGTAGAAGGAGACAAGTGAGGAGATATCAGGACAGAAGGAGGGTTATACAGGATGGAACATATGATCTGAAGCTGGGACAGTAGTAGTAGGTGGGGAAATTCTAACCAGTGTTGACAGAAAGACAGTGGTGAGGCTGAGAGAAAGACATTGGTGAGACCCAAAGATTTGGTTAGCTGCAAACCTAACAACTTTATTATAGGAGGTTTCTAGTCTTGCTAAGAGAGAGGTTTGTAGGTTGGTGAGGATTTGTGAGCCTTAGAAGAGACTAAGGAGAAGGTAAGCATGAGAAAGAGAGAGTTTAGCCATATTTGTTAGGAATTTTTTGTTTCTGTAGAGAAGTGCACATTTTTAATGGGTTTACTTGATGCAATTGAGGAAGTGAAGGTCAAATTTGAGTTGTCCATCTCTTGTGACCCCCAGAAACTTAGTATGAGATTCTACTGTGATGGGAGTATTGTTAAAGGATGACATAGAGAAAGAGGGTTTAAGGTGGTTGAGGGATTTAGATAGAAAAAGCAAGAGGTTAGTCTTTTAGGGTTTAAGATTAGCTGGTTATTAGATAGTCACTTTTAAATAGCTTTGAAGGATTTTTGGGCAAGGGTGTTCAGATCTGAGAGGTTATCGGCTATGGTAATGACTGTGGAGTCATCTGCATATTTTATGAGAGATGATTGTGGACAGGATGTAGATAGGAGGTTGGTAAAGATGTTGAACAATAATGGACCAAGGATTGATCCTTGAGGGACTCCGATCTTGATGGGGAGAGCAGGGGAAAGTGTGGAAAGCCATTTAACAACTTGCTGTCTCTCAGTGAGGTAACTAGCAAACCACAAAATGGTGGAGCTAGAAAGATTTATGTCAAAGAGTTTGGCTAGCAGCAGGGATGGGAGGCAGTGTTGAATGCTTTAGAGAGGTCATGAAATAAACAGGAGATCAGTTAGTTGTTGTCTTTGGCTAGAGAGACTGTATTAGTGAAGGAGATGAGGGCTGTTGAGGTAATATGGTTGGGACGAAAGCTGTGTTGTATGGAGGTTAGTAATTTTTCTTGTATAAGGTAATCCAGGATTTGTTTATGCATACATTTCTCAAGTATTTTGGAGAGAGTGGATAGAATTGCTATTGGTCTGAAATTTGAAACTTCAGTGGAGTTACCTTCTTTGTAAATGGGTAAAGAATTGTTTCCAGACAGGGGGTACTTTGGATTCTGTTACTGAGTGATTGATAAGAAGAGAGATAGGAAAGGCTATTGAGTTAGCAGCTGCCTTAAAGAAGAATGGAGGCAGGATGTCAACAGAGGAGGAGCAAGATTTCAATTTGAGAAGTAGGTGTTTTATATAGTTGGTTGATACTGGTTTAAGAGAGAAGGTGTTATGAAAGTAGAGGAAGTAGGGATATCTGGAGGGTTGACAGAGCTACTTGTTTGCATCAGTTTGCTGATGGTGTCTATGAAGTATGCTAAATATAGATGCTGTTTCTTGGGGAGTATTATTTGGACAAGGATTAGGAGTTTTGGGGTTACCTGGGTATAGTATTTGATTGATGAAGTTCCAGAATTTCTTTGGATTGGTACTGTATGAGGTTTGTTGTAAAAGTTTTTTTATCTTTGTTGATATGTTTTTTTGGTAAGGTTGTGAAGTTCTTTACAGATTTGAAGACTTTGGTTGTTTTGGTGGTTTATTTCTTAAAACACAGTAAGGCTGCTTGCACCTTTGCTAGTCCTGAACATTTCCATTGCTACATAGTATAATGAAATAGTAAGTGAATATGATAGCTACATAACTGCAAGCCTAAGTATGGTAATATAATAAGATTTCCCACTTTACCAATAATTCAAATGATATGCCTAAACAAGTCACAGTGAAATACAGTGGTAACTGCCTATTTCCAATGTTTTGATGCTAACTCTGCTGGTTTTAAACTATTTTCTTTCATTCTTATTTTCCATGAACCTTTGCATAAACATAGTGCTGAGAGCCGCTCAAAAAGCTGAACCTTTGAAAGTTTCAAGAAATTTTGTACAAGTTAAGAAGTTCTTATGAAAACTGGGAGTTTCGGCATTTTCAAAATCTCTAAATTAATACTTTGAAGATGGAGGCATTGGACACTTTCTATAGCATACCTAAAGCTTTGACAGGGGTTCCTTGGTTATATAAGTTGTCATGGCTTTGAAGTTTCAGGTTTAAGACAAGCAATAGCAGCAATCTGAGTGGCTCAACTTATGATGTATCTGACATCATATTTTATGCTTAAAAATAATGCCAAAGCAGTAAATAGGAAGGAGTTTAGGTCCCAGAGAATGGCAGAGGGTTTAAGCATTCAAAAATGGGCCTCAACTCCAAGAAAACATTAATGTCATCAGTTTCATAAACTATTATGAGCTATGTCAGTACGGAACTATTTAGCAAACACAGAGTCTTGATTCTTAGTGTAGGACGTAAGTCACCTAACCTCATTTTTGTTGCGTGGCCGTATAGTATAATGTTTGCCATCACTTTTGAACAGCAAAAGACATTCATTTATTTTCTCTTTACCATACAGGACTGAGCCAAGAGTCCATTCTTGCAGAAACATTGTTTAACCTCTCAAGTACAATGAAAATCAGATATAGATAATCAGAGTCAAATTTGTGAAAAGCTGCTTATAGTATAAGGTATTGTAAAGGTGATTATTTTGACTTATAACAGCAGTTTACTGTTGAGTGGAGCCAGTCCAGCATTATATCTCACCTTGTGTTTGCGTCAGTGAATTAATTTGCTGTCTTGCAAAAGGCCTTATTCCTAACATACCCTTTCTTGTGTTCTCAGTGACTTTTCTAAATACCATGATCTGATAAGCCTGTTAGAGCAACTGCTAATGCAGAATGAAAGGACGTTAAAGGATTAAAGTTTAAATGAGTTAAAGTTATTTTCAGTAGCCACATGGGGAAGATAAACACCATGACTGATGCAATTAGAGTATGTTGTCAGCAAGCAAAGTAACTGCATTGAATTTTAAATCAAGAGGAGAACAACAAATATGATGATGATGATGACAATAATAATAACCCTGAAAATGAAAATCAAAATTTGCAGTGATGTTACAGGCAAATACTAGGCTATCAGTCTCTAGACTGTTATAGGCCTAGCCAATGACTAGAGGTCAGAATCAAGCCTTGTATCTTGTATCTCTGAAGTAATGACCTGACCTTAACCATTATGTCAGCCTTGACAGTCATCTAATGCAACTTAGTTATACTGACTGGAAGTGAATATTCACATTTTCTAGAAGAGGCTAGTCCACGAAGTGTAACCAGCACTTCTCAATATAATCTAGGCAGTCACTTAAGAAGTTATTGCTGACCTCACCTTAACAGGCAAGAAGATTGTATAATATACAAGAGGTTGTACCAGGTTATCATAATTCCAGTAGAGATATTTTGGAGTCTGTGAACCACATTTCACTTAATCGAACTGATTTCACATAGGAAAGCTTTAAAACTGGTATAATATTAGACAGACTATATAAAAACTAAGCCATGTAGAGAAAAAAAATTAATGTCAGCCAATTTTCTGAATCAGATTGACGTTACAGGCTTGGAACAGTATGCATTCTCCATTATTATTTGCTACAAGGGGACCTCTTAAAGTCTGCCGATGGTTCATGGCATTGTAAGTATAGCTTCTGAAAGGAAATGCAGCCATGTATTTTATGTACATATAGAGAGTGTTTTTACTTAGACTGTATCCTTACAGGGTTAGGCTTAATGGTTTGGACTCTGCTACTCCCCACCCAGCAGTCACCAAATACGGTACCTCACATCACTCATGTCATCTCTTTTTTATGTATGACAAATGACTCAGGGTTGTTTTTAATCTTACAGCTCAAAGCAAAAATAAGTTTTAAGAAAGAAAATCAATCTGATGTTTAAGCGCATTTTTTAAGAAATTATTTTTTTTGCATCTTTTTACTGCCCACTGTCCACTGACCACCAGCTCCCTCCCAGCTAATTGGTTCATATGTTCCTCTTCAGCAGGCTAAGGTTTAACCAGGAAGGACCATCATTTAGACAGCCAGCAGTGGCAATTCATAGTTTTTCTTTTCTCTCTAACCCTAGCTGCTTACACTCAGCTAGGCAATGGGGAGGGGCATGCAGTAGGCCATATGCAGCAGATATCCTTTCAATTCCACAAGGGTAGTTCCATACAAGTAGCCTCCCCTGATGCATGAGTGTGGCTTCTTTGGAGTTTTCCAGGGAGATTGCAACCCTCAGTGTACTCCCAAGTGAGCACAAACCCCTCCCACTCAGAAGGAGAGACAAGCAGGCCACGCCCCTAAATTCATCTTCCTCCCAATTTGGCTTCTCCAGTGCTGAGGTCGCTAATCAACGCTTAGTTGTCTGGGCTTCATCACTCTGCACCACATAGACAGGCCATTCTTGATGAATAATTAAATATGACCTCTCATTTTACAAATGTGTAACATAGAAGTTCTCGGGACATGGCTTTAAACTGTAATCTCTTTCTCTCTCTCTGTCTCTCTCTCTATATATATATATATATATAAATATGTGTGTGTGTGTGTGTGTGTGTGTGTGTGTGTGTGTGCGTGTGTGTATGTGTGAACTGAAACACACTCACACACACCCTCACAAACACAAATACAGCTACAATAAAGTGAAAAAGTTACTCTCCGTTGAACTTGAGGTAATGACATTATCTTTTTTCTTTAATATTTTTCAGCCTTAGCCATCAAGTGCCCTCTTCCATCCTGTTCATTTCTCCATCCTGCTTGCTATGGGTACTTCATATCTCCCCATAGGGGGCCCTTTTTCCAAAGAGGAATGCCTTTAAACAACATGTAGTTTTACCCAAGCAGAAGAGGCAAGCACTGGAGGTCTGTCATTTCATTTGAATTTTTCTTTTGTGCCTAAATCCACTACTCACAGCTGACTCACACACTTGCTGAAGCAAAAGCCTGCAATATCTTCCTTTGTGTATGTGTGTGTCTATATGCTTTTGCACGTGATTGTGAGTGCGTCTGTGTGTTTGCATGTGTGTGTGTGTGTGTGTGTGTGTGTGTGTGTGTGTGTGTGTGTGTGTGTGTGTGTGTGTGTGTGTGTACAGATGCACACTTCTACTTAAAATGAAAATGCCTGTGCAACTGCAGCAAGGCAGAGCAGTGTGCTGTACACATGCCTGACACATATATTGCATGCTGCAGCAAGGCAGAGCAGTGTGCTGTGCACATGCCTGACACATATATTGCATGCTGCAGCAAGGCAGAGCAGTGTGCTGTGCACATGCCTGACACATATATTGCATGCTGCAGCAAGGCAGAGCAGTGTGCTGTGCACATGCCTGACACATATATTGCATGCTGCAGCAAGGCAGAGCAGTGTGCTGTGCACATGCCTGACACATATATTGCATGCTGCAGCAAGGCAGAGCAGTGTGCTGTGCACATGCCTGACACATATATTGCATGCTGCAGCAAGGCAGAGCAGTGTGCTGTGCACATGCCTGACACATATATTGCATGCTGCACATCTGTCTTGCAGGAGTTACCAACAGTGCAATGGAAGGGATCAACTCCCCCCACCTCCTAGTATGGGTGTCTGGACTCAGGTACTTATTTTCTATCTCCCCTGCCAACTCCTTCATTGGATGTGTCACTAGTCAATTCTAGGTCTTTGTCCCTCTGATTCACAGAGCTGTTCTTAATAACACTATCTCAGCACATAATATTTGATTATTCAGTACATGAAAGTTCATACATAGCTGTTAAGATCATGACTAGTAAGTAATAGATCTGAGTGTTGTCATATTAACATCCTGCAGTTTGTGTAATGTGCTCTGCTAATATGCTATCATAATGGAGCAGCACATCAAAGTCACACATATGTGTTATATCTTACAATTAGCATTCATGTTTCATTATTTTGAACAACCAAATTTTTCCCATTTTCTAAATGGGATTGGGGTGCTGTGTCAACTGTTGCCATCTCTCTCCGTTAAATGCCACTCTCCTACCTTCTTCAACACTCATGCCCAATTGTTTCAGATCTTCTCTCATATAGTCCATCCACCTCTTTGCTGGATGCCCTCATTTCCTCCTGCCTTCTTCCTGTCTATCCCAAATCTTCTTCACCAGATTTTCTGCTTTTCTGCACATGTGCCCAAACCACCATAATATGTTCTCTTTGACCTTTTCTGCAACTGCAGCTACTTTGGCTTCTGGTCTTCTGTCCTTATTTCTTCGTCTGTCCCACAGTGTGCATCCTACCACCTGTTTCAGACACTTCATTTCCATCACCTCTAGCTTCCTCAACTGCTCTGCATTTACTGCCCAGGTTTCTGTATCATACAGTAGTACTGGTCACTCATAGGTTCATAGGTTCATAGGTTGGTACTAGGCTATCGGCCCTAGGGCCTATACAAGCCTAGCCATAACAATTCCCTGGCTATTTCATCCCATACTATATACTTCAGTGGATTCCTGTCTAGCAGGGTGACTGACGTGATCCCCGGGGTGAATTTCCTTTCTCCCATCCAATCATCAAGGTTCCTTTTGAAGAAGGCCAAAGAGGTGCTCTGCTTGACATGTATAGGCATTCTATTCCAGAGTCTGGGGAGTCTCTGGGTCAGGAACCTATCCCTCCAGCATGTTTTGTTTATTGTGATGACAAGGTTTAGATCTCTGGAGCGTGTGGCTCTGAGGGATTGGGATTTCTTTAAGTGTAGCATGTCCAACAGCTCTGGGTTTGACATGGCCTTCTATGTTAAGCAGAGATCGCCTCGGAGTAGACGATATGTGACAGAGTATAGCTGGAGTTTTTTAAGGCGGTCAGAATGGGGCATCTGCTTTAGTCCTGTGATTCTTTTAGTGAGGTATTTCTGCAGCCTTTTCAGTTGTTGCAGATGTCTTGAGAGGTACATACCAAATGGGGCATTGTATTCTATAATGGGTCTAATGAGGGATGAGTACAGTGGGACAATGACCTCCTTTTTTCTGGATGAAAATCCCTTAGTGATGAGGTGTGCCACATAGAAGGATTTCCTGACTGTTGTGGCGATGTGGTTATTGAAAGTGAGACCACTGTCCACCTGTGTCCCTAAGTCTCTTATCATACTTTCAGTGTTTCGTGTACTGCCACCTATGTGATAATTCATGGGTACATGTTTTTCCCCAAAAGGGGATAACTATACATTTCTTGGCATTGAGCTTGAGCCCATGGCTCTGGCACCAAGCATCTGTTTCTGTAAGGCCCTTTTGTAGAGTATCCACATCATTTGGGGATTCAATAATGGCTCCCAGTTTGCAGTCATCTGCGAACTTTGTTAGCCAAAGTCCCTTAGTGTTGGCCTGTACTTCAGAGAAGTAGATGCCAAACAAGAGACGTCCCAGGACTAAACCCTGAGGTACTCCACTTGTCACTTGTCTGGAGCTGGATTTGGAGTCAGTTACTTTTACAGTGTGGGTTCTGTGACGTAGGGATTAATGCCCAGCTTAGTAAGTTTATCTATGATTCCAGAGTGGGGGATGGTGTCAAAGGCCTTGGCGAGGTCCAGATAGGCTGTGTGGACTGCCTTACCCTTGTCCACAGCTCTGGAGACTGATTCGAAGAAGTCAGTAAGGTTCAGGAGACAAGATCGGCCCTTCATGAACCCAAACTGGGTGGGATCCAATGTTTTAAGGTTGCCAATGTCTTTGTTTATAAGTTCCATGATAATACGTTCCATGGCCTTGCAGATCAGGCTCGTCAGAGTAATGGGGCGGTAGTTCCCGGGATCCAAGGTGGATCCCCCCTTGTGGAGTGAGATAACTGTAGCTGTGCGCCACTCAGTGGGCACGAAGCCTGAGGTGAGGGTATGATTAAACATGACACTTAGGTGAAGTGCCAGTTCATTTTGTAGTTCATGTAGTTCATTTTGTAGTTCATGTAGTACTCCACTGTTTTGTGCATCTTACCTTTCAGTTTCTTTGACATTCTTCTGCCACATACTGCACCTGACATTCTATGCCAGTTAGCTGCACCCCCTCTTATTCTAGCTTTGACCTTCTCATTCAGACTTCACTTATTCTCATCCACCCCTCCCAGATACTTCAAGCTGCTAATCTGTTCCACCATTTCCCTTCTATCTCAGTTCTCATCTTCTTCTGATTTCCCCCATTTGCTACCATTACAACTGTCTTATCTGTACTCAGTTTCATCCTATGTGCCTTCAGTTCTTCCTTTTCATTCCCCTATCTTTTGCAGACATTCTTGCTCAGTCTGCCTGTAATGCCACATTGTCTGCATAGAGTATCTTTGTTGATCTGTTCCATCTAACCTGTTTGCTAATGTATGAACATTAGTGGTCGCAGATATGAACTCTAATGCACACCCACACCCACTGGGAACCCCCCCCCCCGTGAGGCCTAACACTGTTTGCATGTGAGACACTGGGTCTTTGTACATTACCTGCCCTAATTTTACCAGTGTTTCTGGGATACTGAAGCACTGCAGGACTGCCCAAATCAGCTTTCTTGGGACCTTGTCATATGCTTTCACCATAGGTTCATAAGTGTTTACTAGGCTAACAACCACAAGGGCCTTTTTAAGCCTAGCCATGCACTCCAAATCTCTGACAAGTTCTGGTACCCTTGATAAGTGTAAGCAGGGGCTTGTGAGATGAAACATTTACAAGCAGGGGTCTGGGAGATGAGCAAGATTTAAGTCTTTAGAACTGGTAATTCTGGTGCTGTTTGTTTTGTGGATATGCAGGAGGTCCATGAGATTGGGGTCTGACAATGTCTTGTATGCAGGCATTGATGTCCCCCTCAACAGCATGCAGGAGACAGAATACAGGGATAGGGCCTTGAGGCGGTCTGCGTAGGACATCTTACTTATGTTCTGTTTTTTAGTGAGGAACCTCTGTGGACGTTCCACTCATTGGGCATGCCAAAGGGGGAATCATACTCAATGATAGGTCTGATGAATGCCAAATATAGTAGAACAATGACTTCCTTGGACCTAGATGCCATACCTTTGTTTAGAAGTTGCACAACATGGAATGATTTTCTCACTACTGTAGAAACGTGATGGTCAAAGTCTAGATTACTGTCTATGTGAGTCACCAAGTCCATGACTACTGGTTAGCTCTTGGATTGTATTGTCAGTATGACAGTTGTGAATGACTTCCTGAAGGATACAATTATAAATTTCTTGGCATTTAGTTTTAGTCCATAGCTTTGACACCAGTTGTTTGTCTGTGTCAGTCCTTCCTGGAGAACATTTATGTCAGTGTGGGATTCAGTGACAGCTGCTAATTTGTAATCATCTTGCAAATTTAGTCAGCCAGAGGCCATTGACATTGGCCTTGACTCCAGAGAGGTAAATGCCAAAAAGGGGTGGTCCCAGGACCAATCCCTGAGGGGCTTTACTTGTGACTGGCCTCTTTGTAGAGGTGGCCTCCCCAGTTCTAACTTCCTGGGTTCTGTTTGTCAGACAGTTGACATAAGGGTTTTCTTTCTAGCCTCTTGAGTTTGTGAACTATGCCCGAGTCGGGTATTATGTCAAATGACTTGGCCAGGTCAAGGTAGGCAGTGTGAACCATTTTACCCTCATCCATTGCTTTTTTGACCTTTTCAAAGAAGTCCACCAGGCTGAGTAGGCATAACGTGCCCTTAACAAAACCAAGTTTGGTTAGGTCCAGTGTCTGGAGGTTTGCTATGTAATTATTAATCATTTCCATGGCTTTGTATATGAGACTAGTGAGACTTATGGGTCTGTAGTTTCCAGCGTCTGTAGATAGCCCACTTTTGTGCAGAGGGATGACTGATGCTGTTCTCCATTCACGAGGCACACACCCTGCTTGGAGGCTACAGTTAAATAGCAATTCCAGGCCGCCTGATTAGTCATGTTTTATGCTATTTAGAAGGCATCTTGGGATATTGCCTGGGCCCATTGATGCAGTGTTCTTAGTCATAGAGAAAACATTAAGGACCTGTTCCCTAGTGATAGCAGGGGGAGTTATATTTGCTGGGAATTCCTAAGGGAAGGTTGATGGGAGGAGAGGGCAAAAGTTGGAGCTGAATTTGTTGGCCAGTAGGTTTGCTATATCTTCTGGTTCAATATAGGCTGCTCCATTAACAATGAGCTCTGCACATAATTGTGTATTGCCTTTCATGTCACTGAGATAGCTAAACAATACTTTGTGGTTGTCCTTGCCCTGGGAAGCCAAATTTACTTTAAAATTTGGCCTTTTTAGAGTTTATTTGTCCTTTGAGTTGTTTGTTTAGTTTGATGAGAGTGCTTTTCTCCTGTTGGGTGCTGTGCCTCCTAATTTTTGCTATGATTTTCTTCCTTTTGTTGTACAGCCTACTGATTTTGTGATTCCACCAGGTGGCTTGTTTTTTGAGTTAGTTCTGAACTTCTTCCTGGTGGGTACAGCTGCCTCTATGCAGCTATTAACATGCTTGTATAGGGTTTCTGCAAACAGTTATGCATAGGCAGCAGTGTTCTCAGGGTTTATGTGGGCTTGAAATTTTGCAAGGTTACCAATTAATACTATGAAGTTAGCCTTAGAGCAATTCCTAAATATTCCAGGGCTAGCTGGGGTTTTATTTTTTACTTCAGAAGAGGCCATTTTGTGGTCAGACCTTACCTGAGAAGACATTACACTAGGGAGTGTGGAGCACTCTCTGATATTAGTGAGGACCAGATCCAGTATAGTTGCACCCCTGGTTGGTGTATTGATAATCTCGTCCAGGAAGTTTGTGTTTACAAAATTCTGGAATCTCTGTACCTATACATTTGGTGTAATTTAGGATTCCCAGTTAATAGTGGGTTAATTAAAGTCACCCAAGAATATGGTATTGGGTTGCATGGTGAGTGTTTGCAATAAGTTTAAATACATGGTATCAGTTTCCTGGGTCACAGAGAAGGACCTATAGCCTGCAAGTCTAGGAATGCCAAGTTGGACTCTTTCCTCATCTTTAGCTTCTTCTTAACTGTCTGTCTCACTGCAAACATTGGGTCAGTTGTGCTCCATCCTGATCTGAATCTAAACTGCTCAGATCCTGTCTTACTTTCTATGACTCCACATATTTATCAGTCATCCTGTCCAGGATTTTCATGCAGTGTGACAGGAGTTTGGTAGCTTTGTACAGCCTGCAGTTGTGAATGTCCCTTAGTCATGGTATGCTTATTCTCCAGTCATCGGGGATATGTCTTTCTCTCCATACTGCTTTGAGTACACTCAGGAACTATTTTTCCCTAATCTCACCCAATATCTTTATCATATCTGCTGTGACCTCATCTGAGCCTGCTGCTTGACTTCTTTTTCTTAGTGCCATTTGTACTTCTTCTGTGGTGGGCTCCTCCTCTTCTTTCATCTCAGGCTGTGTCTGGGGGGGGGGGGGGGCAGTAGAACTTCTGTGGATTTTTTTTTTCATTCAGAAGCTGATGGAAATACTCCTTCCATCTGCTTTTGATGTCTTGTATAGTGGTGAGCAGGTTTTTGCTGGCATCCCTTTTGAAGGGTGTTTATATTTCTTATTTATCTTTGGCCTTTGCTTTGCAACCTGATATAGTTTATTTGTGACATCTACTAATTCATTTTCCAGAAGTTGGTAGAGTGCTCTGATGCCTTGTTCTTTGCTATTGCAACTCCTCTCTTAGCCTCTTTGTTAGCCAACTACTATTCCTTCCTAGCTTGGTACATCTTTTCTATCTCTCACTTTTTCCTTCAGTCCTTCCTTCTTCTGATTAACTTCATGGACTTCTGCATTCCACCACCAGCTTTCTTTATGTACCACATTTCCACCCTGGGTTTAACCTTGTATATGGTTTGTAGTCCTCACACACACTGTTCTCTGGTGCTGCCATTTTACTTCTGGAACTTCACTGATTTCCTCTTCTTCTGAGGCATTAAAACCCAGAGTAATTCCTTGAACTCTGTACTTTCTCTCCAGTCATCTTCCAGGTCTTCAGCCTGGTCATGTTGACCTTAGAACTTTCTCTGACCACTGCTTGCAGCAATTGTGGCAACCAGTGGTTTATGCCGTGGGCAGACCTTTTCACTAGGGAAGACAATCATTTGTTTCTACTTCACTATTCTTTCCTTATAGGAGGAAGTCTACCTGATTTGCATGTAGGTGGTCACTTTTGTATGTGATCTTATGACTGTCTCCCTTGCTGAACCATATGTTGGCTACCATCAAGCCATTTTCAGAAAGAAGCCTAGAATGGCCTCTTCTTTATTCCTTTTCCCTAACCCATGTGGACTCAGTCCTCATATCCTGTTCTGCCTGTCTCAATATATCAAGTATATATGATGGAGTTAAAGAGCGCAATGAATGCAAAAGGTTATGTAGAAATAGTGATGTAATTCCCAGGCAGGTAGCTGATACTGTATATATTTCACATGAACATGATGGAGTTAATTTTCGCATAGTGTTCAGCATCAAGTTTCAACGAGTGTAAGATTACCACAGAACTGCATATATAGATGTCTTTCTGTATTGTATATCATAGGGAGACACCTCTTTGTGTTATGGAATGAAAGTGCATGAAACACTCTTCTTGGAGGTATCAGTATCATATGCCGAACAAAGGGAGTGAAATGGTTAAAGGTATATCTGCAAGTCATATTTAACCCCAAATATACAAAATTGTAGTCAAACGCTCACAACTAGATAGTTGTCTGAAACCGTGCTTTATGTGAGAGGTTGTGCCTCCCTCACCTCGTGCTTTGCTATAACCATCTCCAAGGCTATCATTACTGAGAGGAAAGGAAAAAAAATTAGGTTTTAGAAAAAAAATCAATATTTATATTTCCCTACTCATTGGCAAATTTGAAAAAAAAGTTTTCTAAAAGAAATTACTCAGATTTGTCATATTTGAGAAATAGTGTTTCTACGGGAGAAACATCTCAAGTCAGTAAAATCTAAACAACAAAGAGGACAGCACCTAATTCCTGGTAGTGTATGTTACTCTGTAGGACGAATAGGGTTGATAAGCGGTTCTGCTTCTCCAGCAGTGAAAGTATATGCTCACATCATATGTAGGTATTCATAAGCAAGCAATGATGCCTGTCTTTCTTGGTGTTACAGGGAAATAAGAGGCCAGCCAGGCAGAGAGCGCTTTCAATCACAAATCAGGCATGCTCACAATTCATCTCTCAAGCCCTGTGCGGTACACACACTCATAAATTCACATAAACACCATCAGGCATATTCATAACCGTGAAACACTTTCAACAGCACAACAAACCCTTGCGCATATGCCTGTCATCTTTCAAGCCCTGTAACCCCCCGACACACACACTGAAACTCAACAACACCACCACACACACATACTCTTGAAACACTTTCAACAATGCAGTAAACTCTCGCACATATGCATCTCACCTTTCAAGTCCTGTGCCCCCTCCCACACGCATGCATATAAACTCACACAATCATGTACTTAAACTCACTCACACCTAGATATACACTCAGAGTCCTAAATTCCTGACATCTGTCTTATACAGGAACAGAGTAGTTTCAGTACAGGCCATAATTACCAGCAAAGATCCATACTTGTGTATACATTTTCCATAAATATGCATAAAATCAGTGCACATACTAGGCAAAAGTGTGATCCCAAGCAATGACTTACAATGAGCATTCAACCATAAGACGTATGACAAAGAGTATAACAGCCTGGAACATTTGTAGTTTGTTTTGGAAGAAAACTTCATTGTTGTTATCAAAGTGCATAAATCATTGCAGACATTTTTTAAATGATTATGTATTTAATGAGGTAAGTGAACAGAGTCATGTAAGTACTTTTTTGCCATGAACTGTGGACAATGGATAATATGGATAATATAGGTGAACATACAACTCTTGCTGAAGTAGTTGGTCAGGGATAAATAATATCTGCTTGGTATATTGTAGTCAACACATACATATAGGTTCAATAAAATATATAGGAAATTAATATTCCCAAAGAATCAAGAAGTCTTAATCATAAATATTATACATTCAAATCTGACTATGATCCATGGAGATCAGATATGCTTTTGACATTGCTGCAGAAATGATTTTATACTTTGAAAAGACAACACTCGACCTCCATATACCGTTGGTTTGGTCAGAGACACAGTTTTTCCTAATAGATACTGTTAGAAGAACAAACAGAATCTTTTAATGCGAATTTAAATCTTGTTGTGTCTTTCGGCTTTTCCCGGTTAGGGGTCACCACAGTGGAACTCCGGTCCGCTAATGATTGGTAATTGATTTTTACGTGCCGAGTTACCAGCCCTGACGCACAACCTTCAACGAAGGTATGCCCATTCACGCATGTCTCCATGCAGAAGATAAAAAACCACAACCAAAAACCTTGAGAAACACAAAGGAAAATAGGAGTACACAAAGGCAGAAAATGCTCTAGCTGAGAATCGAACCGGACAGCGTCTTACTGTGAGGCGACAACACTACCGCAGCAACACCACCGCAAATTTAAATCTAAGGATAGGAAATGTTCAAAATTAAGAAATATAAGTATTTGTGATATAAATACCATTTCCTTTTCTAGAAGATGTCAATGATAAGGATTATACAATGACACTCTGTTTATGCAATAACAGCTTTTTGGCAGCAGACTTGGCTCAACAATGTTTTAGAACAGTGGTATTGTACAAAGAGGGTGAAACTTTTTATCTCATATTTTAGCTGCATAATAACAAGTACCTTCGAGATGGCCATCTTGGATCTGTACTAGGAAATCTGCTGTCTCCACAGCAGATGTGTATCTATTTTTGAGAAAAAATGTTTGACATGATGGGTGAATGAGGGGGATTGAACAACCCACATATCAAAGTTATCATAGGCTTGTATGTTTTTTATATGGGTTCCCATTGGCTCTAGAATGTACCAATCCACTGGTGCTCACCTCTGCCTTGTTATTGTAATAAGCAACATTGCTGCACTTCTCATCACAGAAATGCTGAGTCTGTATTTGTTGAGCAATTTACATACAGAACAAATTGACTTCCCAGTTTATTTATATTATTGTTAGAAGTGAAGAGCAGGCCCAAGTGATAACTGAGTAACTGTCTCATAAGATGGTTGAGATACTGTTAGTAGCAAATGAAAAGCAGTTAATAAACAATGAAAAGACACGTGGTTCGAGGTAAGATCCCTGTTGGGCAGGTCTTTGAATCTTGGAAAGAGAAAGTCAAATGATTTAACTTTTGTTCTTAAATAATATCACCTTAAGGAATTCAGGAAATCTTTTGAATAAGATCCAGGGGTTTTCTATTAATTCTATAGAGATAAGGAGATCCAGGATATAGCAACATGGTATGAGTACAGACAATGCCCAGCAGATTTGACAGGTTTGTAGACAGACAGGCATTTCTGGTCATTAGATCTTAATAACAGACTAGGAACACAGTTGTATAGAATATTATTTAGTGCTGAACAAGCCAATAGATTCTGGATAATTTTATAATGTTAAGAAGCTGCATATATGTTAGTTGATGGGTAGATTTAACCGATTTAGGCTCTTTAGTGCTATACAGTGGTGGGCTCTGAAAAGGGTATTTGCTGCAAATGTATGAACTCTGTTATAGCATTATCCAAGTTTTAATTTTTGTGAAGCCTGGATGTTAGTAAGGATGGGAGCACCATAAAGAAGAGTCAGAAGGCGATATGTAGTGGTGAGTGTGACATCCATGCACCAGCTCAGCAATCAAGGAGCCTCAGTCCTCACTACTAACACCAGTTAGGGGCATCCATATAGGGAAAGGATAATAAATACACACACAGTAAAGTACAATTTCCCATAAGAGCACACAAAGATGACAGTCAGTCTGGGGCTGGTTTCTCCCTTTCTCTCCAGATCCCCGATAAGACTCCCCACTGGCACAGCTATAGGGTCCAGATCTCAGCCTAGTGGGCAAGATAAAACTTCCAGCACTCTCTCTGTCCAACCAGTGCTTCGTATCCCTGCCCAAATAGCTGACACATACTTTGAGATAAGAATTTATACAACCACACAGACACTCCTGGGGAAGGCTGGCACAGGTTCTCCAGCTGTGCCCCTTTTCTGCCCAGTCTAAAAGGTAGTACAAGGTGCCACCACCCACTAATATTTATCAGATACTCAAAGGCCCTTAAAAGGGTGTCCAATTATTACTGTGCAATATTATTATCCAAATGGTAAGTGTGACCTAACAGTCAAGACTTATTAGGAGTGACTTGGTATAGCATCACTATATACATGCAATAAACTCTTAGAGCTTAAATTATCTATACACAAAACAGCCACAGTTGAAAGGTTTAAAAATATTTAATAATAAATGATAAAAACACAAGAAAATATTTCTTACTGCACAGTGCTAGTGAAAAGTTCAGAGATCACAGATAAATACTTAAAATAAAATGGTAGAAAAGTGCTTTCATCACAGAAAACAAACTAGTCTAATCTTCCTATGTCCTAACTATATCTAAGAGAAAACACAGTTCTAAATAACTTACATATAGAGCAAAGCAATGCTGGTGATGTTGGATGTTCTCAAGACAAAATGCTCAGAGCTCTCTGATTCTCTCTCTTTAAATTGATAACACAGAGCTGCTTCACATTACATCATTCTTCACACTTCTCTGGTGTTCCCAGGCTAACAGCAACTATATTTACATTCTTTACACCTGGTCAGAAACCAGAGTAATAAAGGACATTTATAGATGCAAATTCTAGCCATTAACTCTGGTCTTAAAACAATAGGCAGAATGCCTCCCTCTAGACATATCGGCTCCAAATTTTGACATCAAAGACAGTCATAAAATGCTTGACTTAACTTTCTTACAGCAGAGTGCACTGTTGTTACATTTTTGCAGTTCAATATCCAATGCAGTCTTTTCACTTTTATGAGGATAAGCCTGTGGCTTACATTAATATTTACAAATGGCAGAATTATATACAGAATTATATCTGGCTATGCTGGCAGCCTTCACCTATCTTCACACGTCTCCCCCCTCAAAGAACTCAAGCTAGTTTTTCAAGTGACCCTTGAGAAACATTGCTTGAGAGGGTTAGGTCTGTCTGAGTATACCTTACCCCATTAGGTGTCTTGAGAGCCCATCTGCGTTGGCATTGCTAATCCCACTGCAGTGCTGCACTGATATATCATATGCTTGCAACCCTAGGCTCCATGTTAGCAACTTGGCATTTTGCTGGCTGGCTCTGTATAACTATGTTAAGAGGTTGTGATCTGTCACTTCAGTGAATTTTCTTCCATACAGATAAGGCTGAAGTTTCTGCAGTGCCCACACTATGGCTAGACATTCCTTTTCTACAGCTGCATAGCGTTCTTCACTGGGTTGGAGCCTACGACTGAAATAAACCACTGGGTGCTCTTCTCCCTCTGAAGAAATATGGCTAAGTACAGCCCCCACCCCATGGTTTGAAGCATCCACCTGCAGAGCAAATTCTTTGCTGTAATCTAGACTGGCTAACACAGGGGGTCCTCCCAAAGCTTCTTTAAGTTTCTAGAATGCCTGCTCACATGCTGTGGTCCACATTACCTTATCTGGCCTGTTCTTCCTTGTCAGGTCTGTGAGGGGAGCAGCTGTGGTACTATAACTGAGGACAAACTTTCTGTAGAACCCTGCTGTCCCTAAGAATGCCCTCACCTGCTTTTTGATAACAGGTGCAGGCCATTCCTGAATGGCTTCTACTTTGGCAAGTTCTGACCTGATCTTACCACTCTTCACTCTATGTCCCAGGTAGGAAACCTCTTCCATACCCACCTGACATTTGCTCAGCTTAATGGTCAACCATGCCCTCTGTAGTCTGCCCAGCACCTCCCTGACATGCTGAAGGTGCTGTTGCCAGGAATGGCTGTAGATGGCAATATCATCTAGTTAAGCAAGGGCAAACCCTCCTGCTCCTGCTAGGATATGATCTACCAGCCTCTGGAAAGTTGCTGGGGCATTCTTCATCCCAAAGGGCATCTTTGTGAACTCATACAAGCCAAAAGAAGTTACAAAGGCTGACTTCTCTTTAGCACTGGCAGTCAAGGGCACCTGCCAGTAACCCTTATTCTCTTTAGCAATGGGAGTCAAGGGCCCCTGCCAGTAACCCTTGGTAAGATCAATGGTTGTAAGATACTTAGCCCCACCCAGCTGCTCTAGTGTCTCATCTGTCTTAGGTATGGGAAAAGCATCTGACTCTGTGTGACTATTTAATTTCCTGTAGTCCACACAGAACCTGGTGCTGCCATTCTTCTTTGGCACCAGCACCACTGGGGAGGCCCAGGGACGGTTGGACTCTTGAATTAGCTTTAGTTCCAACATCTCCTGTATCTCTTCCCTCAGAGTCTGTTTGACTCTCTCAGGCATCCTATAAGGTGCCTGCCTAATAGACCTTTGGGGTCCTGTATCCACCTGGTACTGCACCAGGTGGGTGCACCCTGGTTTCCCAGTGAACATGTCCCCAAACTTCTGTAACACTGCTCGGATTTCTCAAACCTGGGTAGGAGATAGCTGCTGGAACATTGCTACCCCTTCCACTGAGGTGTCTGTCAAAGCCTCACAGAGGAGATCAGTCACCCGATCTCCCTCGGACTCCTCCTGCCATCCACTGCAAATGCTCAGCACAAGGCCCTCCCTATCATGGTGAGGTTTCATCATGCTAACTTGGTACAATTTGTGTCCCTGCCTCCTGCCTAGCAGTTCCACCATGTAGTTAACATCACTTACCTTTCTTACCACCTTCTAGGGTCCTCCCAAGCTGCTTGGAACTTGTTGTGTCTGACAGGAATGAGAACCATTACCTGCTGCCACACAGAATTCTCTCTGGTTCGAGCATTCCTGTCATACCACACCTTTTTCTATTGTTGGGCTTCTGCCAGGTTTTCCTGGGCCAAGCCCATGAGTTTCCTGAGCTTTGTCCTGAGGTTTAGGACATATGCCACAACAGACTCCTTATGAGATTCACACTCACCTTCCCACTCATCACAAATTAAATCTAGAGGTTCCCTCACCCTATCCCCATACAGCAACTGCTAGGGTGAAAAACCTGTGGATTCCTGGGGAACCTCTCTGTAAGCAAACAACAGATGGGGAAAATATTTGTCCCACTCCCTCTTAAACTAGTCTGCAAATGCCCTTAGCATGGACTTGATTGTAGAGTTTAACCTCTCAAGAAGACCATTAGTCTGCGGATGGTTGGGGGTGGTCTTCAGGTGCTTCACCCCACAGTACTTCCACAGACAAGCCAGCAAGTCTGACATGAAATTTGCACCTCTGTCAGTCAGTATTTCTTTTGGGAAACCTACCCTGCTGAAAATCTCTAACAAAGTATTTGTCACCTTTTCTGCCTCAATGGAAGATGAAGCCACTGCCTCAGGGTATCATGTAGCATAATCCACTACCACCATTATATAATTTTCCCTGTGGAACTTGGGGTACTCAGAGGCTCCACAATATCCATAGCTACCTTCTAAAATGGCTCCTCAGTCACAGGCAAAGGCATCAAAAGAGCTTTCACATTGTCTCCTGCCTTGCCTACCTTTTGGCACTGCTCGCAGGTCCTGCAGTACCCTGTTACATCTCTGAAAATTCCAGTGCCAATAGAAGTCCTGCATAATATGTCTCTGTACGTTTTATGCCCATATGACCTGTAAAGGGAATATCATGGGCTATGGCTAGAAGTGACAGATGGTAGGCTCTAGGCACTGCCAACTGCTGTACCCTTTCACCTTCTAGCCCTCTCTCAGTGGTCCACTCTCTATACAGTAACCCTTTGTCCTAGTATACAGATTCCCCTTTCCCTTGAGAGTCAGGTGCCTCACTAGCTACCTGCCTCAGGCCTTGCAATGTAAGGTCTGAGAGCTGAGCCTGTCTCAACTCTCTCTTTATAACCTTTCCCTGCTCCCATTCCACAGGAAGTCTGGCATCCTCCGACAGAGGTGCCTCACTGTCAGCCTGGGTACTACTACTCACCTCTACCTTTGCAGTCCCTCGGTCCAAGTGAACATCAGTACCCACAAGCAGCTGTGGCTCACTTTCAGTTTCACTGCTACAGAGAAGATCTCTCCCTGAAGTAACCATCTCACCAGTCCTGGCTGCAAGTATGCAGTCTGTCTGGGTCTCCCCCAGGCTACCAGACCCACATGCTTGTCTCCTAGCCTGACTGTGTGTAACTGCACAAACACATGGTACTGCCTCATCCAAATCCTTCCCTATCAGGACATCTGCAGGATAGTAGTTTGGTACCCCTGTTATCTCTAGACAACTTACTATTGGCATTTTGTCTTTCCCACTTACTGGCTCTCTCAACTTTTGTTCCCCACCTTGCCTCCGTGGACATCTGTATGCCACATGGCCCCACTGGTTGTATTCAAAACATTTAACCCTAGGACCTGGACGTGTACTTGGACTAGTGGCTTCCCCTGCTACTGGCAGATTCTGTTGGGGAAGTCTGTACTGCCCACCATGGATTCCTTTAAGCCTATGTGCAGTACTTGGGGTCCCTTTCCTGTACAGGGATTCCCTGCTTGCTAGGTATAGGTCTCCCTTAGGTTCATAGGTTCATAGGTTTATACTGGCATTTACAAGCCTAGCCCATCGCTTTGTGGCTTACGCCCCCCCTTTAGTATATCCATTGGTCAAGATTTCTCTTGAACAAGGCCATGAGGGAGTCTTTGGGTGTTTGGGAATCTATCCCTCCAGCACGTCCTATTAATAGCCGTGAGGTTTAAGTCTCCGCCGCCTTGTGGCTCTGATGGATCGTCACCTCTGAGCAGCTGTAGGCGACTGAATAGAGCTGGAGTTCTTTCAGTCCTCCAGCTGCTGCAGGTGTCGGGTCAGATACATTCAATCATTGGTCTGATGAGTGATGAGTAAAAGAATCCCTTCATGATAAGGTGGGCAATGTAGAAAGTCTTCCTAACTACTTTAGCTACATGGGTGTAGACTTTGATTAAACAGCTGTCCTAGCTGTGGGTTTAATTCCTCATTGAGTTGGGACACCATCAGGTCCCATGGATGCTGTGTTGCACTGAACCTGTCAGCCAGTATGTTGGCAATGTCTGTAGGATCAGTAATCTTCACATCATTTTGAACTAGTTCTGAGCATATCTGGGAGTTTCCTCCTAGGTGTCTAACATAGCTAAAGAAGGCCTTATGATTGTCTTTTGAGTCTTTAGCTAGATGATTTTATGAGAGCTCTTAGTTTTTACTTATAGTGATCAAGGGTGTCTTACCTTTTAAGGATTTTGCTTATTGTAGAGTTTGTTTATGGCTGGGGTCCACCAGACTAGTCTTTGTTTTGTTTGGGATTGCCTTATCCATGCAGTCCTGCAGGTGCTGTACTGTTTTCCACCAGCTTTTTATTTCAGGTGGGGTGGGATGAGGACCTCCAGCGAGATTAGTTTGTGATCTGATCTCACCAGTGTCTCCTCTTGTGGGGATGGTGACTAGTTGTTCCATGGCATTTGAGTTTATGAATTTTGGGCTTGAGTAGTGTTCCCAGTCTATATTAGGGTAATTGAAGTCACCTAGTATGATGGTGTTTGGTGATACATTTATCCCCTCTAGTGTTTTCAGGAAGGCCATGTGAGGTTCCTGAGTTTGTGAGGGTGGCCTGTAACATGCTACAATTTGCAGAGCAGTCTTGCCTATGGTTAATTGCACCTGGATGGTCTCCGATGGATATGAGGTAAAACCTGATAGCTTGGGTGCTCTCAGGAGCCTTGAACCAGGTTTCTGTCTTTCATGTAGTCCGAGGGTGCGTCTCAGGTCGTTTACACCAGCATGGATGACTGGGTCATATTTGTTGTTGTTGTGAGAGACCTGAGTATGTTGGATGTATGTATCTTCTAGCGCCCGACAGGCAGCCATGACAGCTCCTTTACCTTGTCCTTGGTGGGGACAGGTCTGTGTATCTGGTCACCAATGGTGTGGAATGTGATGGTGTCTGTGTGTAAGTGGCTGTATTGTGTTGGGCTGTGACACACTGACTGGTTTGACTTGAGGTTGCAGGTGTGTGTGTGTCTGAGGTGTCTGGTTTGGTGGTGGTTGCTGTTTTGGTGCTCTGTTTTGGTAGATTTTTGATCAGCCCTCGTGGATATGTAAGGTGTGTTTGTTGTGTTGTGTTTGAGGTTGTAATGGTGCTATGTGGGACTGGGTCTATAGTGTGTGTGGTCACTGTGTTGGGTTACCTTTTTGGGGTTTAGTTCTAGGATAAGCTGATTAGATCAGTAGTATAGTTCTAGTCTGCATCAGTGGCAGCTCCGCTCTTAATCAGCTACTAACTTGACATCGCTTTTATACCAGGGGCTGGAAGAATTTGCTACAAATACAGTCAAATAGTAACAAACAAGGATTCCAAGTGCAATATTAAGTTAAATGCAGTAAAAACAGCTTCAGTGTAACAGAAAGGCAAAATTATACTTAGTATCAAGAAAAGTCGCTTATTCAGCTCAGAAGGGCAGAGTCCAGCCTCTCCTCCCACAAAAATAACTGGCCTGAAGCCCAAGTGCTTAAACCAGAACTAATACACTTCTTCCCCAACTCCTCTGAAGTAGCACGTTGTCTATCAGCCAACCAGATCCTCATGTTCTCAGACAAAGTGCTAAGGGCTTGTTCCCTCACCAAAGGTTTTCCAAGCCTTCAAAAGTGGTGACCTGACATCCACTCACCCACCTATGAAAATAAGTGCTCAGTTCAGCAACATATTCACACACACTTTCATCTGCCTTGCATCTATGCTCACAAAACTTTTTCCTATACATTTCAGGTGTTAGCTGAAAACATTCTAACAAGTGACTTTTAACAGCAGTATAATCAAAATATTCACAATCAGAAAGTTTAGACAACACGTTTACAGCTTTACCATGGAGTAAGGGGTCAGGAACTGTACCCAGAGCCTTTGGTCAACATCATACTGTTTACATACCCCCTCAAACATATGAATGAAACTATCAAAAGTATCCCCCTCTTTAAACTGTGGAAGGAATTTACTGACCTTTTGTGCTTCTGGGGTCCAGTTACTCCTTTCCTCATTACCTCCATGACTCTGGTGAAGAGTCAACATCTCCTTCTCATGTTGCCTCTCCATTTTCTCAGCTTCCAGGCATAGCAGTTTCTCATTCTCCTCAGCCTGCAGATGTCTCAGTCTCTCATCTGCTTCTATTTCCAAATGCCTGGCCTCCAACTCCAGTCTCTTTAGCTCCAGATAGATTTTAAGTCCTCTGCAGAAAGGTTGAGCTGTCCATTCTCTGTGGGTGCTACACCTCCACTGCCAGTCTGATCATCCTTCTGGTTGCTGTTTTCTGATGCAGCTGTGACCAAAGCTGCAATCATGTCTGCCTTAGTCAGGTTATCATGCACCAGTCTCCTAGCCCGGCACATCTCAGCCAGTACTCCTCTGCTGACATTATGCCTGCTCTCCCTGACTAAGCTAACAAAAGAAAGAAAAATATTGTGATGTGAACTCTGACTATTCACTGCATGGCTGATTTAGAGTACAAAACACCTTCAGTGATCACTGTACACAAGCTACAGGAATTCACTCTACCCACCCCACTACAAGCCAATTAGTATTTGCCAACCAATTAATATGTGGTGTGGATATCCCACCACTGCCAAACAATTAATATGTGATGCCCGTGCACTGGCTCAGCAATCAAGGAGCCTCATTCCTTACCACTAATTCCAGTGAGGGGCATCCATATAGAGAAAGGATAATAAATACACACACACAGTAAAGTACAATTTCCCTTAAGAGCACACAGAGATCACAGTCAGTCTGGGGCTGGTCTCTCCCTTTCTCTCCAGGTCCCCGATAAGACTCCCCATTGGCACAGCTATAGGGTTCAGATCTCAGCCTAGTAGGCAAGCTAAAACCTCCAGCACCATCTCTGTCTAACCAGTGTTTTGTGTCCCTTCCCAAGTAGTTGACACACACACACTTTGACATAAGAGTTTGTACAACCACACAGACACTCCTGGGGAAGGTTGGCAAAGGTTCGCCAGCTGTGCCCCTTTTCTGCCCAGTCTAAAAGGTGGTACCAGCTGCCAGCACCCACTAATATTTATCAGCCACTCAAAGGCCCTTAAAAGGGTGTCCAATTATTACTGTCCAATTTTATTATCCAAATTTTAGTGTGACCTAACAGTCAAGACTTATTTGGAGTGACTTGGTACATCATCACTATATACATGCAATGTACTCTTAGAGCTTAAATTATCTCTACACAAAACAGCCACAGTTGAAAAGTTTAAAAATATTTAATAATAAATAATAAAAACACAAGACAATACTTCTTACTACACAGTGCTAGTGAAGAGTTCAGAGATCACAGAGAAATACTTAACATAAAATGGTAGAACATTTCTGACATCACAGACAACAAACTAGTCTAATCTTCCTATGTCCTAGCTATATCTAAGAGAAAACACAGTTCTAAATAACTTACATATAGAGCATAGCAGTGCTGGTGATGTTGGATGTTCTCAAGACAAAATGTTCAGAGCTCTCTGATTCTCTCTCTTTAAGTTGATAACATAGAGCTGCTTCACATGACATAATTCTTCACACTTCTCTGGTGTTCCCAGGCTAACAGAAGCTACATTTACATTCTTTACACCTGGCCAGAAACCAGAGCAATAAAGGACATTTATACATGCAAATTCTAGCCATTAACTCTGGTCTTAAAACAATAGGCAGGATGCCTCCCTCTAGGCATATCGGCTCCGAATGTGACATCAAAGTCAGTCATAAAATGCTTGACTTAGCTTTCTTACAGCAGAGTGCACTGTTGTTGCATTTTTGCAGTTCAATATCCAATGCAGTCTTTTCACATTTAAGAAAACAAGCCTGTGGCTTACATTAACATTTACAAATGACAGAATTATCTACAGAATTCTATCTGGCTAGGCTGGCAGCCTTCATCTATCTTCACAGTGAGTGCTGCTTTAGTTGTGTCTATGAGAAAGTTTTTGGCTCTATAAAGCATTCCTTCTTTTTGATGAGTTTTTCTTATGCAATTTTTTTTATATGCAGGTCAAATTTAAGATTAGTATCCACTATCATCTGCTAATAATTTGCTATAACAAGTGACTTCAATGGAAGTATTATCAAGAGAGAGGACTTTAAATTTTGCTTTTTTCATGGGAGAGTGATTTGGAGAAAAAAATAGTAGTCTGTTTTTTAGGGCTGAACATGAGTTGTAGGTTTCAAAGCCATGTTTCAGTTGCTGATAAGGGTTCTGAGTAATTGTTTGGAGGTGTGTCATGTTGTCAGATGTGTTGTGGATTCATCTGTGTACTGTATTATGGAGGCATGTTGTGTGGATGTGTGGAGGGTGTTGGTGAGAATGTTAAATAGGCGGGGGACCAAGGATAGAACTTTGTGGTACATCAGAGATGACTGGGAGGTATGGAGTCAGGATGGAATGCCATTTTAATGAATGATACCTATTGGATAGGTAGCTTTTGAACCATAGAACGGTGGGCTGAGAGAACCCTAATGAGGACATTTGAAGAAGTTTGCTGTTACAAACTGTGTCAAAGGCTTTAGACAAATCTAGAAATAAGGAGGAGACTAATTTGCCTTATCTCTAGCTTTATTGACAATATTTATATAGGTTAGAAGTGCAGTGTTAGCACTATGGGAGGGACTTAAGCCATGTTGTGTGGGGGGTAGAATTTTTTTAGCAGGAGATAGTTTAGCAATTGGTTTTGAATACATTTTTTCAAGTATTTTGGAGCGGGGGATACAATTGCGATAGGTCTAAAATTAATAATGTCTGTTGAATTTCCTCCTTTGTGCAGAGGGATAATGTATGACCTTTTCTAATAGAGGGAATGTGGGATTCCTGGATTGACCTGTTTATAAGGTTTGAGACAGGGTAAGCAATGTTATCGGCTGCCATTTTAAAGTATCCACTTGAAAGGGCATCAGCTGAAGTTGAACATGGTTTGAGTTTGTTTAAGAGTAACTTTATATAGGATGTGGGCACAAGTTTGAAGATGAAAGTGGATGTGGTGATATGTGGCTGCTGGCAGGGTAAGGTTTAGATACTTGAGAATCCTTGGTTAGTGATGCTATACTATATGAAATGAGCTTTGAATTGTATCGCAGTTTCAAGCAATGAGTTATTGGGAGGGGGTTAGTGTTGAATTTATGGCTGGAATGCAAGATTTTTTATTTGTTCAGAATTTTTTTATAATTGTGTTTACTGTTATTCTGCAGGTTATTACAATACATATTTTTGTCTTCATTAATTTGGTTTTTAGTACGATTGCAAAGCATTCTGAAGTTTTCAAGATATTGTGGTGTGTTATACTTTTGCCAGTCTTTCCATGCTTTTCCTGTGTCTTGCATTCACATTCTACTCTTTTTGGATGGACAGATTGCATTATTTGTTTTAGTCTCTTCCTTCCAGGAGGTGCAAGGCTATTTAGGATATGCAGGTTTCATATGACTGAATGAAAGGCTGCGTTAGAGATCATGTGCAAAGAGTTTTCAGCATTTCTTTTGTTTTAATTCTGCACTCTTCATGTAAAGTGGGCCATATTTTAGTTACTTTGGTGGAAATGTATGCATTGTTTAATAAATAGATCTTCATTTTCACAGATGTTCAGATAACTCAAATGCCTTCATTCCAGCACTAATCCATTCAATGTGTAACACACACAAGTGCACTTTACTGTAATGCTATCACTGAGCAGTTTCACCTACCCCTAGTTTTCCTTAAAAGAAATCAAACTATCTAGACATTTATTACAGTGTTACACCTTTGTTATACAGTATGCCTGGCACTATAACATTGCTAAGGATCTCATTATCTTACGTTTTGCTTTTTTACCTTTATTTGAATATAACTGCATTTAGTTGTTTACTGTCTCAGTTTGTGATTGATTTTGCTGAATTTCTGGTTTACTTTATTTAACATTTGTTTACCAGGAAAGTCTGATTTGGAAGGGGACAATTTTTAGGGGAAGCCCAAGGAGAAATGCTCCAGTCGCATGTATTTATACCGTGGGAGGAAACCAGAGCACCCGGAGGAAACCCACATGAATGCAGGGAGGACATGCAGACTCCAGACAGATGGCACTCCAGCACTGTCACTGTGATGAAATAAGCAATAGCTCACAGAAAACAACCCTTCGTACTACAAACTATTCTCAAAATTGTATCACAAGATGACTCCAAATAATATCAAATCAGTAAGTAATTGGACAGAGCCCAAATAAACACAAGTGTATGAAAACTGCTATATAGTTCACACAGTTGTAGAGTATTTCTTAAATAACTTAGCATTGTTACGCATGTAACTCCACAAACCGCAATCAACTATTCTATCTAATGTTAATCTCAGGTTTTTTATTTAACATTGCCACTTAAAAAAAAACAGTTAATCAAACAAGTTAACTGTGTACAATATAATTTGAGATGAGGAATTATCTAGTGGCTATAGTGCTTTATCTTTGCTATATTACAAAGTTTAACAGTTGGACCAGTAAATTCACATCTTGTATTGAAGTCTGAGTTATACAATTGATATACATCGTGGGTGCTTTGTTCCTTGTCAATGTCCTCTTCAACGGTCAGTTTCCATTGCAGAATACCACACAGCTCATTTTTTTTACTATGGAATTCTGTTTATGATCTCAAACAGTTCTCAGCTCCATATTTTTAATTTCAGTAATTATCGCCACTCTTACTGATGGTAGTTATAATGTTCTTAGCCTCTATCAAGACTAAAGAAAGCAGTGATTTGCTCATCTTTAGTACATATTATTTTACACCAGCTCAACAAAAACATTTTTATATTGAGGCTAAATTTTCATCTGAGTATAATACTTTTAACATACTATCCAAGTCATTTTTGTACAGAAGCAACTCCGTATGTTCCCAAAATATATGCTCACAAGAACGTCTTTCTGAACCATCGTCTGTGAGAGCATTTCTTTAAGTCTTGTAGGGTTATAGAAATTTATCTGCAATCATTTCCAAGCAAAAATTCTAAATTTTCTCAATTTAGTTGCATATCTAGGGTTAAGGCATATTTTCCTCCACTGCCCATCTGTAATATTTAATCATTTACTCTATACTATTTTTACATTTATATTGTATTATCTACTAAAATCTAATATTGCTTTATATGCTCCATTTATTACTGTTTTCTGGTCTGCCATCAATAATAAAATCTGGTATTTGAGGTTTAACAAAATTACTATCACTCCATATACCTTCTATGAACTCTGATATTAAACTTATCTTGTATGTACAAGTTGAACTAAATTTGATCACCCAAATGTTTGTCAACTTCTTTCCATTTTATTAGCAAATTTCCTTCTGTCATCTGCTCTCGGAATCATGGCTCTTTGTTCTTTCTTTTCCAAATTTTCATTACATTTTCTTCTGTGTCTTTCTAGTTAGTGCATATTGTATAACCAATTGGTGTTATTCTATTTTCCATGGTCTAACTTTCTTTAACACAGACTTGCTTAATAATTTTGTGTTTATAAGGCTGTATGTAATGCTGTTTACATTCCATTCCTAGATTTGCCCAAATGCCTGCATGTGATCCTATTGTTACCTCACTGGGCACTATGCATATCATATGTTTCCGTTAAGGAATATACCTGTGTGGTCGTGGAGTGAGGCTACAGTGCACACTGAAGCTCTCTTTTTTAGTTTGGTCTCCTGTTTGCCCTAAGGGTAAGGGATTCTTTAAATCTCAGTTTATTTTTATATCTTTGTGGCAGTTATGGAAAGGGCATGCTCACTGTAGTAGGAAGTGACAGCCAGGGTCACCTGTAAGAGGTTCGCCCTATGGGCAGATGCAGGTGAGCTAATGCATCTTGTGTCTACTCAAGGATGGAAAGGCACATTTTGTATCTATGTGTGTTTTGCATGTTGGGTGTTAGGGCAGTGGGCAGTGATTTATTTGTGTAATTTATTAATTTAACTTGTACTTTCTTTATATTTATTCAGAGTGTGTTTAATAGTGTATTACGTAATAAGGTTAATATCACCAATATAACTTAAGTAGAAATGTGAAATGTTTGGGTATTAAAATAGGAACTGCAGGTACTATATTTGCTGTTCTAGCAATGTATTTTGCTATATAGTTCATTAGTTTATTTGGGTTAAGAATTTCTTCCTATGACATGCTGGTCCAGGATTTCCCCTTTCTATCATATAGACTCTGTCCTGGACAAACCAGCAATATAATCAACATGTTTTTCTGTTACTATAAATAAAATGAGCAACATCACTTAATGAAAAATTAACTTTTCCTTCTAAATCATCTAATCAATTCCCTAAAATAGCTACTAATTTGATCTTTTAACTCTGTTTCCTGAGCCAGACTTATTACATTTTCATCTAATAAATATATCTAAGCTCTCGAAATGCAACCATACTTTTGCCTTCTTTCATAAATATTAGTTACAAATATTAATTCCTTTGAAGGTGACATACTTGCTAAATTATATATGTATTCCTTTCTATCTGATGCTTATATAATTGAACAGAGAATTGATTCAGGATCAGCCTGCGTTTGTATTATCTTGAACTTTCCTTTGGTACTTGGGTCTGTTCTTTGTCTGCAATTAAAACATTCAAGCACTTGGGCTCGAAGGTCTGTGGTCGGCACTCTTGTGGCATTACTGTCTAGACAGATTTTTTTAACTACTAGAGCATCTAGTTTGCACACAGTTGAGCATTTCCCATCAAGTTCCTTGTGTTATTGATCTATTCAGTATTTAAATTTCCATCACTCCTCCCTAGTAGATCAGCAGGCATGGATATGCACTTCTGTGGCAAGTGTGGTTGAGATGGGTATTCTGAGGCATTGTAGCAATTACCTCGTGTACACTGACAACCCACTTATTCTTAATAAAACAGATAAAGTATGCAAGGGGTGTAAACAAACTTTAACACTGGAGACAAAACTCTCTCATACAACCAGTTGCCAGTGACACTTACACAATGCCTACTGCACAAGGTAAAAGTACACACACAAAACTGCAACCTTCCTAAAATATTAAGATGTCCTGCACAGTACAATCAAAGAAAGGATCCTCAGCCATCATGTAAACACTCAGTTAAAACACCATCCACAGCTACACATAGTAACACTGTATCCAGTGCCTCCACTGCTAAGCCCTTAAGCCAAACCAGCACACAGCCAAATTTCCTGGTCATTGCTGATTTTATAGTGAGGCACACCTATGTCCCCCTCACCAGACTGATTAATGACAGAGTCACAGTTAACTGCCTTTTCTGGTCTACGATCCATCAAGTCACACAGGCACTCAGATGATTGAACCACAGGTACTAGTATGACTATAATTATCCATGTGGGTGTTAATGACCTCAGATGTACCTCCCTTCACTGTATGAAGTGAGACATGATCAGGCTTGCTGATTATGTGTCTCAGGCAGGTATGAGCCTAGCACTGAGCAGCATAATACCTTCTCCAAGGATGATGCCATGTTACCAACATAAAATGATTGATTTTAACAATTGGCTTAGCTTCTGGTGTCAGTCCAGGGGGTACAATATTTGATGACCTAGGAGGACATGCTTGACAGACTATGCTGCTTTGCCAGGGATGATCTGCACTTATTCCCTCTAGGCTTTCAGATATTGGCAAAGACCTTTTCCACCCTCATAGTGCCTTTTTTAGTCAATGCCAAACTGATAAATCTACCAACATAATTGAATCTATGAAGGAATATTTGAAGATGGTACTGCTCAATGCTAGAAGTCTTAACAAGAAACTCTACTCCTGTAAGCCTTCATCTCCCTGGAGAGTGTTAGCTATCTGTGTAGTAATTGAGACATGGTTTAAAGTTACTGAGAATACTACACCAGTTAAAGGTTATAATGCCTTTCACACCTTTAGACCAGCTACTGCACAGGTGGGAACTAAAAATAGAGGAGTCTCAGTCTGTATTAAAAGCAATCTCACATCCATACTAGTTAAAGTGTATGAGCCACTGGAACTCATACATGTGCAGCTCACCATAAACACGGTGTCGTACCATATCTTTGCAACCTACAGAGCCCCCTCCATGTCTCACGAAACCCATATAACCTATCTCAATGTACTAGACTCCCTCACCGTTCAACCCAATATGATATTCATGGAGGATCTCATCTCCCCCTCTATAGATTGGGAATCCTACACCACTTCTAATGCACAAGCCCAGCAATTCTTAAACTTTGTTAATACCATCATCCTGGAACAGTTGGTCCATTCTCCTACCAAGGGTACAAACATCCTTGATCTTTTACTCACAAACATGGGGGATGATGTTCCTCGCCCAATGTAATATCTTTGCTCATCAGATCTGACCACAAGGCAGTTTTACTTGAAATAAAAATTAAATCCAGGGATCTAGTGTAACCAAAAACCTTTAGGAACTATTTCAAGTCTCACCTCTCTCTCTGCTAAGCAACACCTTGGCTAAATTCCAAGCACCCTCAAACCAAGTAAACACCATAGCATACACTGAGCTATTTACAAAATTTCTGTAGAGCCATATTGATATCTGTATAGACTGAGATGCACCCATTTGTATTATGAATAAGACAAACTCAAAAGACAAGCCACCCTGGTGAAATCACAATATCAATCAGTCATACAACAAAGGAAAAAAGTCTTGACCAAGTGTAGGAGGAACAAAGTTATACATACTAAAAGCTTCCTGACCAATTTATACAGGCAGCTAAGAGGGTTAATTAATACTTCAAAGCTAATTTGAAGAAAAAATAGCTTCTCAGGCAAAGGACAACCTCAAAGCTTTCTGCTGCTATTTCCGTAACCTCAGAGGACATGAATAACAATGTACAGAACTTATAGTAAATGGCATCACCCACACTGAACTAGAAAAGGAGATTAGGTTCATAGGTTCATAGGTTCATAGGTTCATAGGTGTGTACTAGGCCAATGACCCTGGAGCCTTACAAGCCTAGCCCATAGAAGTCCCCTGGCATCATGCCATTGTTAGTTCTTAGTGTCTCTATCAAGTAGAGCCACTGGAGTGTTCCTCAAGATGAACTTTCTATTTCCCATCCACTCATCAAGATTTCTCTTGAAAAGGGCCAGTGAGGTGCTCTGCTTGACATGTATGGGAAGTCTATTCCAGAGCATGTGCAGTCTCTGGGTTATGAACCGATCCCTCCAGCATGTTCTGTTGATTGTGGTAATGAGGTTGAGGTCCCTGGAGTGTGTGGTGTGGAGGGATTGGGATTTCTTTAGGTGTAACATTTCTAACAGGGCTGGGTCAGACATGGCTTTGTAAGTCAAGCAGAAATCACCTCTTAATAGATGATATGAGACAGAGAAAAGCTGGAGTTGTTTGAGTCTGTCCATGTATGGCATGTGTTTAAAGCCCAGGCTCCTCTTTGTGAGGTACTTTTGTGGCCTTTCCAGCTGTTGCAGGTATTTACTGAGGTACATGCCAAATGGAGCATTATACTCGATGACTGATCTAATGAGGGAAGAGTACCGAGAGATGATGATCTCTTTCTTCCTGGATGCAAAACCCTTGGTAAAGAGATGTGCCACATAGAAGGACTTTCTGACCACAGTGGCAATGTGGTGGTCGAAGGAGAGGTTGCTGTAAATCTGTGTCCCCAGATCTCTTATAACACCTTCAGTGTTTGGTGGACTACCATCAATGTGATAATTAGTGGGAACTGAGTTTTTCCCAAAGGGAATGACGACGCATTTTTTGGCATTAAGCTTAAGGTCATGGTTTCGACACCAGTTGTTGGTCTCAGTGAGGCCTTTCTGTAGGATGTCTCCATCACTTGGGGAGTTAATAATGGCTCCCAGCTTGCAATCATCGGTGAACTTGGTCAGCCAGAGTCCCTCTGTGTTGGCCTGGACTTCTGAGAAGTAGATGCCAAAGAGCAGAGGACCCAGGACTGATCCCTGTGGGACTAGACTCGTGGCTGGTCAGCAGTCTGACTTGGAGTCTGCTACTTTCATACTGTGGGTTCTATCTGTGAGCCAGTTTGCAACCCACCTAGTGATATAGGGGTTGATGCCTAGTTTGGTGAGTCTATCCATAATTCCTGAGTGGGGAATGGTATCAAAGGCCTTGGTCAGATCGTGGTAGGCTGTATGAATTGCCTTGCCCTCATCCACAGCTCTGGTGACAGACTCAAAGAAGTCAACCAGGCTGAGCAGGCATGATCTACCCTTTACAAAACCAAATTGCATGGGATCCAGTGTTTGGAGAGTCCATATATCCTTGTTAATTAGGGCCATGATGATGCGATCCATAGCCTTACATATCAGACTCGGTTCAGTATAGGAGGTACCATTGTGCAGTATCACAGAGCAAATCTGGGTATTGCCGTGGAGATTCTTGATATAACTGTAGAAGGCTTTGTGGTTGTTTTTAGTGTTTGCCATAATTATGCCTTCATAGCTAGCTTTAGAGGTTTTGATGAGGGATCTCAGCTATTTGTTGAGGCTAATAAGCGAGTCTGTCCAGTCTTGGGACTTCACCTTTTTCTGCAACAGTTTCTTCCTTCTGTTGTAGAGTTTATTAATGGCAGGGGACCACCAGATTGGCTTCCTTTTTTTGGAGGAGAGCGTCTTGGTTCTGTTGGGTATGGCTAGTTCCATGCATTTATGTACGTGTTCGTACAGTGCATTGGTGTATGATTTGGCGGTCATGCACCTATATTACATTTGCATGAGTACCGTGAAGTTAGCCACCTCTGTTTTTAGGAACCCAAAGTTAGATTTGGAGAAGTTTTTCATAGCAGTTACCTTTGCTGGTGGTGTGGGTGAGATGTGGATTTCCATGGTAATTAGTTTGTTGTCAGATCTAAACAGGGAGGAATTGACTATTGGTGTTGAGCAACAGATGCCCATGTTAGTAATAACCAGGTCAAAGATGTTGCTTCCTCTAGTGGGGGTAAGAATGAGCTGGTCCAGCGCATTAAAATTAATGAATTCCAGGAAGAATTGGGCAAGTGTATTGGTGCATGAGTAGTTTTCCCAGTTCATGGAGGGGTAGTTGAAGTCACCCAGTATGAGAATGTTGGGTTGGACCCTAATAGTTTCCAGGATGCTTAGGAACACGGAGTGAGAGTCTTGGGACATGGTTGGAGGCCTATAGCAGGCTATGACCTGAATTGCCATCTTACCCACTATTAGTTGTACCTGAAGTATCTCTGATGCGTTATGCTAGGCTACTAGTCTGGAAGTGTGCATATCCTTTATGAATATGGAGATGCCACTGCCTTTGGAGCTTCAGTCCATGTTCTGGGGCTGAAAGGTGAAGTTAAAGAAGTAAAAACTAATGGAGAAGTTAAGGAAATAGAAACTGAGATTATGGAGTACCTGTGAAGTGAAGGATTCAGTGCAGAAAATCTAATTCAGAAAGTACCACAACAGGATAGAGAAATGGGCATCCAAATTAAGGGGAAACCAGTGCAATGGCAAGCAATTGGTCAGGTGCCATATTAAGATATTTTGAAGCCTTCCACAGGAAACCAGTATAAACATTCACTTGAAGCCGGACAGCAAGGCAAGGAACAGGAAACTGTGGAAGCTCTGATGCAGTCAATGTTGAGGAGTGATCGGACAACGAGTTCCCATATGGCAGAGCAACGGATGGCACAGGATGAAATTAAAGAGAATGCGCCACAGGAAAATGCTATAGAATTTGATATAGAATGCCCTCAGGAAATGGAAAACAAAAAATGTGCCCTCAGTTCAGAAGAAAATCAGCTAAGAGAAGAGTTGCTTGATTTAATAAAGATAGACATATTAAGATAAATGTAAGAAATAGACTGTAGAAGGTCAATAAAACCCAAAAAGTCAGAAGTTTGATAAAACAAATGAACACAGTTATTAGGACTGTCCATAGAGATCCATGCAATATAACAGAAGTAAACAGGATATATTACTGTGCAGCTAAATTAATAACTGATAAAATTCTATTACAAGAACACAGGGTAGTGAGGGAAAGGAAGGGGAGAAATCGAATACCATCATAGAAGTATTGAACAGAGAAAACTTTAAAGCAATTAAGACAAGAATTGTCATTGTTAGAAGAGTGTAGAAGAGGGAACAGCTCAACAAAAATACTTAGATAGACATGATAAAAGCAATGTGCAGTATTAGAACAGATTAGGATCTATCATCCACTGTTGCAAATAAACTAAAAATCTCAGCACAGGCAGAAAAACTTAGGAGGTAAGCAGATAAATATAAAGCAAAAGTACAAAATAAGCAATTTATTTATGACACAAAAAAGTTTTATAGAAAATTGGGAAACAAGGTAAAGGAATTGAACGACAACCAAAAAAAGAAGAAATAGATATATTTTGGAGAAGTATTTATGAAGATCCTGTGGAACATAACAAAAATGCTAACTGGATAGAGGAAATAAAAAAAAGAATAAGAAGTTTAAAGGATATGAAATGGGATGAAGTAACAACCAAAGAGATTGAAACAAAAAGTTAAGAAAAGCCTCTAATTGGAAAACCCGGGGCCCAGATGCAGTAACTTCTGGTTATAAGTATTAACATCTTCGCATGAAAATTTAGCCCGAGTAACAACTATTTATATGCACACCCTGAACAGACACTAACCTGGCTAACAACAGTAAAATAATGCTTTTACTTAAGAGTGAATCTGCAAGCTACCCCAGAAATTATAGACCAATAACTTGCCTTCCAACGACATATAAACTAAACACTGGAATTGATACTGACAAAGTTTATAGTCATTTAGAAGAAAACCCAATTATGGCAGTAGAACAATAGGGCAATAAGAGAAAGTCATATGGAACAAAAGATCATTTGCTGTTAAATAAAGTCATAGTGGAGAACTGTAAAAAGGGGAAGAATCTAAGTATGGCATCAATTGACTACAAAAAAAGCATTTGATAGTATCCCACATTCATGGATAAAAGAGTGCTTAAAAATGTATAAGATACACAATACACTGATTGACTACATTACAGTGACCATGAAACAGTGGCAGACCACTTTGCAATTAAGCCATGATAAAGGACAAATTATTATCATATTATTATATTATTACTATAACATAATTACTATCACGTCTTTCATACAGACTGCATCTCATTAATAACTGGCTATGCTCTTGCACTTCACCAGGCTAGACCCTCCACTTTGTTAGACCCTCCACCACCTTAACTATCTCACACCTCAAGATGAACAGATATGTCTAGATTCTATTACTGTATACAATATAATAAAAATAAATTGTTGTTATGGTTTAGACCCCAACAACCTTTAAGAAGCTGTTGGTTTACACATGACTGTCTCCAACAATGATTGAGGTCATTATATATCTCTTTAGACTAATGAAACTATTACTGTAGGATTTCTCTGTTTTCACTAATTGTGACTGCTGTGTATGAATATTTTGCTATTAATTAAGACTCACTGCATTTTATATTTAAATATACCTTGTAAACTTTGCAGTTGCTCTTACATGTTATTCATATGTGTGGAGCTTTTCTCCCCGGGCCTCCACTGAAAATGGACCTGTGTCCAGTGGACTATCCTGGTTAACAAATGTTAAATAAATAAATAAATAAACAAATAAATAAATAAATAAATATATAATCCCAGGGATAAGAATTAAAAGGGGGATATTCCGGGGTGACTCTTTGTCTCAGTTATTATTCTGTCTTGCCCTTAACCCATTAAGCTGTCTACTTAACAGCTTAGGCCATGGCTATAATTTGGCTCCTAGAAAACAACAAAGTGTAAAGACTTCTCATCTTCTCTTTGTCAATGCTTTAAAACTGTAGAGTTCATCAGATGAGGAACAAAAAGCACAACTGCAAGTTGTCAAAACTTTTTCAGATGATATAAGAATGTCATTTGGTCTTGATAAATGTGCAAAAGCAACCTTTAAAGTAGGAAAGCTGCAGCACCAAGAAAACATCATTTTGGACAGGAATGTGATATAAAAGAACTTGAGCAAGAGGGAGTGTATAAATATTTGGGAATTGATAAAGGATCAACAATAAAACGTGAACAAATGCAAATACAACTTAGTAAGGAATACTTTAAAAGACTTAAAATAATCCTGAAAACAGTGCTGACATCTAGGAACAAAATTCAAGCTAAAAACCAATTTGCACTTCCTGTCCTAACTTACAGTTTTGGAGTGATTGACTGGCCCCAAAACATATTGAATAGATTAGACATGAAAACAAGAAGGATGCTTCATACTCACCAAATGATTAATAAAAATTGTTGCATACCAAGATTATATATTCCCCATTCTGAAGGAGGGATGGGCCTCCTTGAAATTGATTACATGTATAGATCTGCAATCATGGGATTGCATACATATCTGCTGACCTCACAAGATCCAAACGTAGTGAAAGTTTTGAAACATGAGGAGAATAAATCTAAGATGACTTCTCTGCTTAATCCAGCAGAAGCATATCAGCATCAAGCAGGAATGGAAATAAAACCAGAAGTGGATAAAAATCAGCAGCAACTGAATGTGCCAAAAAAAAACAAAAGAAAGAATACAAGGTGAAGGACCAGGTGAGAAGGCAAGTAATTTGGAAAATGCATAAATATAGTTGCAAGTATAGAAAACTTCTGGAAAAACCTCATGTTGGTCAGGATTGAAAGCAAGAATGGTTAAGGAGAGGCAAATTCAAACCAAGAGATGAAAGGTTAATATTGGTGGTGCAAGATAGTGGGCCACATACATGTTAATTTACAAAGTCCATTGAACATGTGGGAGAAATAGAACTGGAAACAGTTGCACACCTTGTTGCTGGTTGTGACATACTAATGGCAGAAGGACTGTATACTGAAAGGCATAATAATGTGGCAAGACTGTTGCACTGGGGATTGTGCAAACACTATGGTATTCAAGCGGCTGAAAAACACTGGAAACATGAGCCACAAAGCATCATAGAAAATGATGAAGTCTACATCATATGGGATCACCCATTACCAACAGTTCAAAAGATAGATATAAGAAAACCAGATATAGTGGTCCATGAAAAGAAGAAAAATGTTGCATTAATCATTGAAATCGCCACACCCAGTAACTACAGTGTCTTTCATACAGAGACACACAAAAACATATAATATTAGGATTTACAGGCAAAAATGAGAGCAAGAAAGATACCCAGAGAATTCCAATAGTAGTAGGAGGAATGGGTCTTATAAAAAAGAATCTACAATTGTATTTAGATATTTTACCAATACATGTAACCCCGTACGAATTGCAGGAGTGATTTCTGGGCACATTGTAGGTGCTGCGAAGAGCCCTTCTGGCTTACATCAAAGATTGAAAGAATACTAATTTCATGAACTTTAATAGTACTTTGACTTAGGAATGGGGTCCATTCTTGCCATGGTGTTAGAAACCCAAAAGACTTGGAGAATTAAACAAGGGAGGAACCGGGGGCCATTGCCAACTTTTTGGCTGACAGGTTTAGCTCAAATCCCCCCCCCCCCACTCCCCCTGATAGTCCAAACAAAATACCACATAACACAATCCCCTCAACCATTACTAGGGAAGAGGTCATCAATATACTTTCTAAGGCCCAAAGCACTGTATCGAATGGGCCCCGATAACATCCCAGGATGTTTAATAAATAGTATGAAACATGACCACTCTGGTCCACTTGAATCACTTTTCAACTTGAGCCTGCAGTCAGATTTTGTGCCCCAAGGAATGGAAGATGGCTACAGTCATTCCCCTGCACAAAAGAGTTCCAACCACTGATCCAGGTAACTACAAGCCCATAAGTCTTATCAACCTCATATTTAAGGGCTTGGATGGGAATCATCATGGATATGATAAACGAGGACATAGGTAAACTGAAAACACTGGACCCATCACAGTTCGAGTTTGTAAAGAAAGATCATGCCTATTAAATCTGGTGGACTTTTTTGAGAGGGTCACCAACGCATTGGATGAAGATAAGGTTGTGCACATGGCTTACCTTGACATGGCCAAGGCTTTAGATACAATACCCCACTCAGGCATTATGGGCAAGCTCACTAATTTAAGTATAAACTGTTTTATCACCCACTGGATAGTCAACTAGCTCATTGATAGGACTCAAGCGGTCAAAATGGGAGAGGCCACCTCTACCAACAGGCCAGTCCCTAGCGGAGTCCATTAGGGCTCATTACTGGGCCAGCTCCTTTTTCGCATCTATTTTTCTGAAATGGAAACAAATACTGAAGGTTTATGGCTGACCAAGTTTGAAGATGATTGCAAATTGGAGGTTATCATTGACTCCCCTGCATAACATTCTTCAAGAAGGTCTATCTCTGATTAACAAATGGTGCCAAAGCCATGGACTTAAACTCAATGCTAAGAAATGCAGAATTTACCCTTTGGGAAGTCAAGCATCCCGGTTAATTATCATGTTAATAATGCACCCTTAAGAGTTGACCCAGTGGTCAGGGATCTGGGTATGCAAGACAACAGCCTTTTCTTTGACCAACATGTGGCCACAGTGATGAGGAAGTCCTTTTATGTTGCAGAACTTATAAGTAAGGGCATGGCATCTAGGACCAGAGAAGTCATTATTCCACTGTACTCCACCCTTGTCAGACCAATCATAAAGTACAATGTTCTCTTCGGTATGTATCTGACTAGGCTTATGCAGTAACTACAGAAACCTCAGAAGATCCTTACAAAAAGAATACAAGGTGTAACAAACCTGCCTTATGCAAAGCACCTTAAAATCCTTTCCCTTTACTCAGTCTCCTATATTTTGTTGAGGGGTGATCTATGTCTGACGTATAAGACATCCACAAACCTCACACTTATGAATCTCCCACACATTCATAAGTCAAGGAGTACCAGAGATACAAGGTTTAGGGACCTGAATTTTGTCTGTGACTTAACAGAATATGCTAGAGAGATAGGTATGTATCCCAGAGATTGCCCCTCCTATGGAACAGGCTTCTTATCCATGTGAAGCTGAGTTAATCTATTACCCAATTTAAGTGCAACCTAGACCAGTGGAAGGGGAATAGGAAATTTACACTGGGTCTAGCACCCGTGTCCCTTATGTATAGGGGTGGCTCATAAATGCCTGGCCCTCAATGTCCTATTTGGAGACAGGGCTTTATTATTTTTTCAGAAAAACTTGGCTAGGCTTAAAAAGGCCCCATAGGTTGTTAGCCAAGTAACAGTCTATGAATCTATGAATCTATACAGCTTTGTATTCCTCATATCAATTTATTGAGGAAGCTTCCACCAATGTCTTGCTTCCTCCGCTAAACTCACTTTCTCTTCTTTAATCCATTTCTAACCTCTTTATTGGCATCTTTGCATGTTTTCTCTTCTGATAACTCACTATTATCTCCTATTATTTTACTATTATTTAATTTAAACTTTTCAAAGTATAGTTCCTTTTAATCCCCAATCTCTTAGATTGAATTTCAGGCAATGACACCTTCATCTTTCTTTTTTCTTTTTAGGAAGTGGCTTCTTCAAGTTCAGTTCTTTTCCAGTGCTGATAACTTTACTGCTAGAGTTTTTGTTCCCATTGCTATGTTTGTAGTATCTATATACCCTTTCCGTGGCTAATCTCTAAGCCCCTTGATAAACAAGTATAGACATGTCATCTATGTCAATCCTTATTTCCGTAATCATGCATTGACTTATAATTATTTTCTCTATCAGCAATATATTTGCCTTTGCAGGACTGTCTGTTAACTTCAGTAAATACTTCCCAAGCAATGAACAATCAGTAATACAATCTTTATATATTACTTGTGGACTTGCCGGAGTCAAAGGGATCTGATCTCTAGTTAATAAACCACGGTATAAAAGCAACGATGAAGACTCCATTTCTTCATTTTTGTAAAACTGGTTTAGTAAGAAGCATAGACTCTGACAGCTCTTGCTTCTTATTTTTCTCAAATATTTTTATTAAGATTTAAAAAAGTATAACAATTCATAACAGAAAAAAAGAGACATAAATGTTTTGAACAAATTAGCCACTCAAATTGAAAAACTTCATAACAATAAATTAAAATAAAATAAAACTATTTACAAAGGTGTCTACTTAAAAACAATTATTAGTCATTCGAAATATACTTCTATTTAATTTCATGTTACAGTCAAGTTTCTCACATATCTCTATCGACAGCTCTTGCTTCTATAGTTATTTTCCTTTCTTTTTTCTGTTCATAACTTTCCAGCCAAACATTGTCTTTTGTTTCTATCTATTGTCATCCTCTGATCTATGCCAACCAAAAACTTAGTTCTAAATTTTTCGAGTTCTTCTTCTGGTACATTCTCCCTTCTCTCCATGCTATGTGTTTCAGTGGAAGATAATGCACTCTCCTCCAAACTCGCATTAACCTCAAACTCACATATCTCTTCCATGATCTTTTCCTGTAGGTTCTTTTTCCTTTGTCACTCTTGAACCTGAGATTTAGTCAATATATTCCAATAATTAGCATGCTACCAGTTACAGAATGTGAGCAAAGACTGTCACTGGTGCAATTATTATGGACCACCTCTAGACCAATCCCGAATCAATACTGCTTCTGAAATATTAGTGCATACCATAGAAGAGCCATATCAAAATATTTAGGCTATATAACTTCTTATAAAGACTTAGCTTAGCGATACAGTTCTTCTTGGAAATGAGCTATTTACCTCACGGCCTACTATATTAAGTCAATGTGCCCACAGCATGACTTGATAATGCAATATAATAAAACAACCATCTTCTAATATGGAGTCATTCCTACTCTTAACAGCAATCATTTTCCATATGATATTTCCTGCAGATAAAAAAAATGTGTATATCATAAAAGATTCACTCGCTTCATTAATTATAAAAGGCAACATGTGAATTAATGCATTCTGAAATTCCTTTTACATCCATTCTACAGAGTATTGCTTTCAGTTGTGCCATACAAGTTATAGCACTGCTTTAAGATTAACAATAAATCAAGCAGCGTATATACATGTATAGCATTAGTTCTTATACCTTGGCCAGCAAAGTCTGTGGTATAAAACTTCTGCAAGTATAAATACAAAACAAATACCCTCAGTTAATAATCAGCAATGGTGTGGACATTGCGATAATAACTGTGATTTGGAGACATGCAGATTAGCCAATAATTAGGCTTATTTCTCATCATGGCTTTTCAGTGTATGAATCTCAGATTTGCTCTTTGTGGGAGCAGGGCCTTTTCAGCATGAGCTGA